>NW_025874522.1:0-2627 GCF_002878395.1 Capsicum annuum | reverse complement strand
ATATATATATATATATATATATATATATATATATATATATATCGCCTCGCGCGTGTACCCCATTTTATTGAGTTCAAACGTTACACTAAATAGAATATTTTTTTGAATAATAAAGATGAACCCAATAATTAAATTCAATATCTTTTGAAAAATTTATTTAATTAAACCTAACCTTCACCAAAAATATTTCTCAGAGCCGATCGACATTGATCTACCACTTGTAAACTGCAACAAAATAGTATGATGATAGAGACATCAAAACAATATAATTAAATCTAATCTTTACAGAAAATTTTTTTCAGAGCAGTCCGACACTCACCTACCACCTGTAAATTATAATAAAATAATACGACAATAGAGATATCAAAATAATACAACTAAACTTTATCTTTACACAAAAAAAGTTCTCAAAACAGATATATAAAAATAATACAATTAAACCTAACCTTTACCTAAAAAAATTCTTCAAAGTCATCCGTCATTCATCTACCACCTTTAAATTCATCTACGACCTGTAAACTACGACAAAATAATACAATAGTGATCACAAAACTTCAATTTTGATTAAAATAATTCTTGTCTGGGCAAAATTTTTGACACTCAAGAATGACTTGAATGGAAACAAAGAAGATATATATACACACACGTTGAAATCTATTATGTTAGGTTAGAAAATTAAGAATCAACCAATCTAGACATGCAACCGAATCAAGTTAGATGAATATCAATCATATTTAGAGAAGTATTTCCTTAATAGAGTCTTATTTTAGGAGTATTATTCTATCATATTTTGGAAGTATTTTTCTAATTTATCAGTACAAAAAAAATATTAATTGATTCTCCTTCCATATATTTTAGGGGTCCCATATATTCTCGTAGTCTATTTAATATAATAAAAATAATTAAATAATAAATTAAAGAAAATAGTGAAAAGACAATTTTGTCTAAAGAAGAGTCTTTTGGTGAAGGACAAAAAGTTCAAATCACTTTTCTAAGGGTCTTCACACTTTTAATATATTATAGATTGTAGATTATAGATTATAGATTATAAGAAACTTAGATTTAGATTATGACAGTCTTTATATTAATTCATACTTAGAATTTTTAAATTGTTATTATTATTATTTACACTCCTTGCCCAAAAATGTGGCTCTAAAATTTATCCTTGTTTCAACTCACCAAAAATTATTCAATTATTCAACACAGACATTCATAAAAAAAAAAAATCATCAAAATCAACTTTACTTATCAATTCAAAAATTCAAAACAAACAAACACGAACTTACATATTCTTGATCCAGTAATCTATGAATTTTCAACTCCAATTCTCTGGATCTATTCCAAAAAAACAACAAACAATTAAGTATCAAAATAAATCAAATCATAAAAATAACAGAATGTAATTCCACAAGTGGAGTCTGCAATATTTGTGATTGTACATAATTTATGAGATATAAAGATGTTATATTAATGTATCTTATTTATATTTGTTCATAATCCCATTGATATCATCATCTAAAAGTATTTTTAAATCAAACAACCAAGAACAACCTAAAATCAAAAATAAAGATTCATCAAAAACACAGAATAAATATATATGGACTAAGAATTTTAGATGAAATAGAATTGAATACATTGCAATTTGCACGTAAAATTTTTTTAATTAACTTTTTATTCTTTTTCATGTTTAGATAGTAACTTTTACGGTAATTATTGTTTAGTTTTTTTGCTTTTATAGGACAACTTAATTATTATTTTCCTAATAATCGTATCCTATATTCTTCCTCCTTAATTTTTAAAATATGACTTAGTGGTTTAAATAAGGAAAATTATGTAAATTTATAGTGTTTTCCTTTTCATGTTTTCTGTTTTTTCCTTCCTTTTGCGTATGATTTTTGTTCTTCTCCTAATGTGATTCTTCATTCTTTTCTTTTATTTGTATGATTTTCGTTTTTTCCTTACTTGAATTTCTTTTTCATTTTCTTACAATTCTAGTTAATTCAAATTACTAAATATAAAATATACATAAAAAAAAAAGTAAAAAGGCGATTTTGTCTAAAGCATAGACTTTTAATGAAGGACAAAAAGTTCAATTAACTTTTCTAAGAATTTTTACACTTTTAATATATATATATATATATAAAATTACCCTATACCGGTGTCTAGTTGCAAATCGGATCTAAAGACCAAAGAAAGACTATTTTGCATGGATAATTGGGCAATGTAATTGAGTTGGGCCATTTCCAACACAATAATGCATCTACTAATGCCTAGCTACGTAGCTCAATGATCAGGATATATATTCAGAAACTACTTACTTTGTTGCAAAATGCAAACTCTGAAATCTTTCGGTAGGGGTAAATCATAGATATACACTGTAAGAGTCAATATTACAAAAACTACCAATAATTTTTAATTTACAAAATCTACCAAAGGTAAAATAAAAAAAAAAATGAAGTTAAAATTACCATTATTTAAGGAGACAATTTAATGATTGATAGTTATCTTATAAATTATCCTACTTTAGTTCTCTGATATCAATTGTAGGGGGGTGCGGATATCTGACGTAGACGACGTATGAAATAGATTTATTAGGTATCTAGTGAATCTATTTTTCTTTGTGCGTG
>NW_025874521.1:0-1111 GCF_002878395.1 Capsicum annuum | reverse complement strand
TTACAGGTTATTGGATCACTATACAACAATAATGGCCAAAAAAAAGAATATGTTAGTGCATATTCTTAATGAATTCAACAAATTGATGCGATGGTTTGACAAATCACTTAAGGATCAAAGAGGAGGAATGCCGCGGTTAGTCTTTTACGTTGTGTCTATTGTAGGTTCAGCTAACGCTATACCTTTATATATTAGAGAAAAGACATGATTTTCCCCCTGAACTTATCGCCTCAACTCACTTTAGCACTTAAACTAAACTTTCATTTATTTACCCCCTTAACATCTTTAAAGTATATTTGTTTCACCCCTAATGCTGACGTGGCATTAAAAAAAAAAAGGGGGCACATTTATTATTTAAAAAATTATATGGTCCCACTTATTTTACACACACACACACACACATATATATATTAAAAAAAAAAATCAACCTTTTCTTCTTCAATGCCCCCACCCTCCCTCACCTCTCATCCCTACCCCACACCCCATACCCACACCCACACCCCATACGCTTTTCTTCTTCTGTACATCATCAAACAACAATACCCATTGAATTCGACTCGAAAAATTGATTGCTAATTTCTTCCATGTGTTGTGGAGTTAAAACTTCATCTACTTCTGCTCTAGCCAAAAACATTACTAAGTTCTCAACAACAATTGGAATGTCTAAAGCTATGTCGTCTGCTAATTCTATTAACATTACAAAGCCATTTACCATATCATCTGTCGGAAAACAAACAGATGATAACCAGATGAAAGCCATTTATTTTTCTCTGTTTTTCCTTTCCATTGCTAAAGTGATTAACTTCTTAACAAATATGGTGTTTAGATTTGCCAAACACGAGCTGTTTCCGACTCTAAGATCCTACTTAGTTCTACACATGGAAGAAATTGGCAGTCAATTAAGAAGAATGAGTTGAAATAGTGTTTTAATGGAGGAATTATCTTAAATTAGTGTTTTCATTGTTGTTATCTGATGGTTTTAATGGAGTAATTGAAAAAAAAATGGAGGGAAAAATATTTTTCATGGCAGGGATGGAGGTTGAAAGGGGATAAAGAGAGGGTGCGGGTGAGGGTAAATGGTCAAGAAAAAATGGGTGGGTGGGGTGGGGGG
>NW_025874520.1:0-1456 GCF_002878395.1 Capsicum annuum | reverse complement strand
ATAGATAAAAATAGCATAATAACCCAGAAACCATTAACATATAATTTTGACGATTTAAAAGAATTTAAAATGCATATAGATGAATTATTAGAAAAACAATATATACAAAAAAGTAATAGTAAACTTAATAGTCCAGCATTTATAGTAAATAAACATAGTGAACAAAAAAGAGGAAAAAGTAGAATGGTTATTGACTATAGAAATTTAAATGCAAAGACTATGACATATAATTATCCAATAGCAAATAAGCTATTAAAAGTAGAAGAAATTATAACTATGAACTAACATCAAAAGATATAATTTTAGGAATGCCGTATATGTTTTTTTTGGTTATTGACCATTTAAAAATAGAGAAGCTTTTAGAAAAATTAAAGAATCTTTAATTAGTAATTATTCAGAATATATAAGTCTAAGTAAAATAAAAAAACCTACAAAGATTAGCCTACCTAATTACCTTAATATCTAGTATTGAAGCAAAATTAATAATCCATTTAAAATCTAAAAGAATTAGACACATACAACTTAATTATGATAAAATCAGATTTAGTTATCTACCAAATTATAAATATGGTTTAAATGAATAAAGTACAAAAATACAAAGAACAAAAATAAATTATTTCTGAAAAACGTAAAGAATTAAAAATAAGAATAGAAAGACTACATTATAATATATTTGCCGGAGTAAGTGAAAACTCAATAAATACACAAAAAGATGAAATATAAAAATTAGAATCACAAATACGTAGTTTAGAATATATATATCAACATGAACTATTTACAATAAAATGAACAAAGAAGAATTTATAATAGATGAAAAAATATATGAAAATCACGACGGATTAAAAATAAAAATAGTATTTTCTAATCTAGGAAGAAGATATAAGAAAATAGGTGAACATTTATATCTAATGTTAGAAAAAGAAGAATTAAACTTAGAAGATAAATTGACAGCTATGATAAGAATAGAAAGAGAAAATTAAGAAATAGATAGGAAAAAGGAAATACAAAAAATAAAACAAAAAACTACAGAAGAAATACGAAAAATATAAGAAACTAAAAATAGTAGGATTTCTGAATTAGAAAAAGAACTACAAATATTAAAAGATTTGTATGAACAAAGACAAAAGGAAAAGGAAGAAAAATATAAATAATAAAAATTACTAAACGAGATAAATAAATTTAAAGAAAAATTAGAAATAAACAATAAAGAAATAGAAAACAAGGAATTAGAAATAAATAATATAGATGTTGAAGAGATAAATAATTATGATTCAGAAGATAGTGAAACATATACAGAAATATTAACAAATACAAAAAAATTAGAAATCAATGAAAAACAAGAAGTAATTAATGAAGAAAACTTAGAAAATATCAACATAGAAATAAATACTCTTGATAAAAAAGAAGATGAAAATATAATACCTAGAATATCAGAAATAAGAAAACCTACATATTA
>NW_025874519.1:0-1951 GCF_002878395.1 Capsicum annuum | reverse complement strand
CGTTCATTGAAGTGTACTCGTCTTGGATTTTATTCATTATGTACATTCTCACTTGGTTTATCTCAAGGTCGTTAAGATCCTCCACTATACTGTTCATGTCTAATTTTATACGGGTAAATGTTTTCAAAGAATTCAGCATTGTCTGATTCAATTACAGTATTTTCATTAATATCCAAATGTTCAGATTTATGAACCAAAAATCGACATGCTTTACTACTTTTCGCATATCCTATGAGCACGCAGTCCACTATTTTAGGTCCTATCTTAACCCTTTTAGGTATAGAAACTTGAACCTTCGCTAGACACCCCCACACTTTGAAATATTTCAAGTTGAGTTTCCTTTCTTTTCATTTTTTGTAAGGAATTAATTGTGTCTTACTATGGGCAACTCTATTGAGTATACGATTGGCCGTAAGGATAGCCTCCCCCATAAGTTTTGCATTAAACCAGAACTTATAAGTAAGACATTCATCATTTCTTTCAAAGTTTGGTTTTTCCTTTCCACAATTCTATTAGATTGAGGTGAATATGAGGCCGTAGTTTGATGGATTATTCCATTCTCTACACATATTTGCGCAAAGGAAGATTCATATTCTCCACACCTATCACTTCTGTAGACACATAATTTTGTCCCTCCCCAAAAATATTTTAATTGTTTTTATTTTTATTTTTATTTCATTTTTTATTTTTTTTATTTTATTTTATTTTTATTTTTATTTCTATTTGGATCCACTTCACCGTGCCACCTCAACACCTCACCCCTCATTTTTCATTAGATACATGCAAAGGGCATACGCCTTACCCATTTTTCCACACGCCACACTCATCTTTCTACATTCCATATCTAATTTTACACATGCCACACACATATTCCCACAAGCCACCAATAGTACTCATCCACGTAGGATAATAAAGAAAAAATAAAAAAAATAAGAAAAGGGAAATTTCCAAGAAAGTGGGAGAAAAAGGGGACCACATAATTATTCTATTTTTTTTCTTTCCATTCTGGGAGGGGATATATATGGACATCACAAAGTATTTGGGGGTTCTGATTCATTGAAGAAGGATACAGAGAAACCATAGGAGAGCTTCATTTTCTTGTTTCTTCTTGATATGCACAGACAGACCTCACGATTCACACACACACTTGCTCTAGCTGGAAAACACCCGCACACACATACTTAGTAAGGGAGAGATGAAAAATGGAGGGGTAATTGATGGAGATTTGGCACAGAGATCTGAAAATAGGGAGAAATCCAATTCTCTTTCGTATTTTCTGTTGGTATCCGCATCAGAATTGATGTCCGTCATCATTTTTGGGCCGAATCAGTCATAAATTGCTGAAAAATCCCTTATTTTTCTTTTGATATCGGGATGATACCTAGCTGGAATCCGGTCTATTCCAACTGGTTTTGTCGCTGTCAGCTTGCCTGAGCTCGATTTCAATTGGGTTTAGTTCTTTTGTTGGAGTTTTCGGCTGTTTCGGGTTTTGTCTGTTGTGGGATTCATTCGATATTGCTTTTTGGGGGTTTCTGCGACTAAGTTGTATCAATATTCGTGATTTTAGTTTTCACATCAAGGTCTTATTCTGGATTGAAATCTGTTTGGTCGGTGATCTCGGTTTATTGATTTGGCATGTTCGTCCTTGGGGTTCCTTGTTCGAGGATTTTGGTTCTGGACTTCTTTATAATCTACGAGAATGTTCTATTGAGGTCCATTTCTTTAATCCATTTCCCTTTTCTTCATCTTGATTTTAAATTGGTTGTGATTATGTGTGGTGTGATTATGGTTGTTGGATTTTGGTTGATATTATGATTTATGTTCGTGATGATACTATGTTGGCAATATTTGAAACAAAATTTGAATAATTTTGATGACATGATTGATAAAATTGAAGTTGGGGTGGGAATCGAAAAACTGATTAAAGTGAATATTATGATATTTTGATTCA
>NW_025874518.1:0-2518 GCF_002878395.1 Capsicum annuum | reverse complement strand
TAGACTTCCTAAAATATATAGGACTCCTAAAATATAGGGTAAGAAAATTAATTAATATTTTTCTTTCTATTATTCAATTAGAAAAAATACTCCTAAAATAAGACTCTATTAATGAAATACTTCTATAAATATTGAGATGTATGTTAAACTAGAGAACAAACTAGTTTGCCTATTGGGAGAATATGATTGATGTTCATCTAACTTGATTCGATTGCATGTCTAGATTGTTGGATGTTTGATTTTCTAACTCTCAACTTCTTCAAAGTTTTTGTCAGCATAATAGAATTCAACATGTGTGTTATATATATGTCGGTTGGCTTTGAAGAATTTCTTGTGTAAAAGTTAGGTTTAATTGTATTGTTTTGATATCTTTATTATCTTATTGTTTTATTTTAATTTACAGATGCTAGATGAATGTGAGTCGGCTTTGAATTTTTTTTTAGGTAAAGATTAGGTTTGATTGTATTATTTTAATATCTCTAATGGTTTGTTATTTTGTGGTAAATTACAGTTCGTAGCTGAATCTCGATCAGCTTTGAGAAATTTTTGTGTGTAAAATTTAAGTTTAATTGTATTGTTTTGATATAACTTTTATCGTATTATTTTGTTGAAGTTTACAGGTGATAGATAAATGTTGGTCGGCTTTGAGGAATTTTTGTATGTAAAGGTTAGGTTTAGTTGTATTATTTTGATATCTCTATTATCGTATTATTTTGTTATTGTTTACAGATGGTAGAAGAGTGTTGGACGACTTTGAAAAAAATAATTGTGTGTAAAGATTAGATTTAATTGTATTATTTTGATGTCTCTATTATTGTATTGTTTTGTTGCAAATTACAGGTGGTAGATGAATGTCGATAGACTTTTAAAAATATTTTTGGTAAAGATTAGGTTTAATAAATAAATTCTCCATCTTTACACACTCAAAAGATATTAAATTTAATTATTATATTCATCTTTATTATTTAAACAAATATCCTATTTAATGCAATGTTTGAACTCACTAAAATGAGGTGCACACGCAAGGCGCATACACCTATATATATATACACACACACACACACACACACACACACATAAATTCTCACCTCTAATAATTACAAAAATTAACTAATTAATAATATATTAGGGAGCTAATTATATATCTCGACAGATCCAAAAAAAAAATGTTTATGTATCCTTACCAGGAAAACATGTATTTCTTTGAATGTATTATATATCTCGATAGATCCAAAATCGAAAAAAATATTAATATATAGAAAACTAATTATGTATCTTTGTTAGATGCATTGGGAGATACTCCCTCCGTCCTAAATTACCCATCTCAAATTGAGATGACACGTTGATTAAGAAAAATAATTAATAGCCTGACTAGTTTATCATAGTACCCCTATTAAATGATGTTTACATTTTAATTTGAAGAAAAAGTAATTAATACAAATGGTAAAACATGAAATTTTTTTTTGTCTTGATTAATGAAAAAAGACAAGTAAAATGAGAAATCAAATTAGAAAATTTGAGATGGGTAATTTGAGACGGAGGGAGTAATTATGTATCTCGACAGACCCAAAATCAAAATTTTTATGTAATTATGTAAAATATCGGAATTTTATGTAATTAAATTCCGATCAAAACTGTTGAAATTTATATTGTTTATTTTATTATTATTAAGTTTATCATTCATGTTGACTTGATACAGGACATGTGCTTTATAAAATGAAATATTTGTTTTTTTATAATGAGTGGAGATAAAATAGAACGCAAAAAAATATGTACTTATTTTTTTTAAATGAAAAAAGATATTTTTTCTCTCCTGAACTTGTCCTCTCAACTCACTTTAGCACTTCAACTTAACTTCCGTTTATTTACACCCCTAACATCTTTAAAATGTATTGCTGACGTGATTTTTTTTTTTTTAAAAAAGGGCACGTTTATTTGTTAAAAAAAACTAATTTTAGTAATATTATATTTAAAATATAATAAAAAATTTTAAAAATTAAAAATGAACACTTTTTTCTTCTTTCTTCTTCAAATCATCATCAACAACAACACTCAACTTCCTCCATTAACAACCTCAAATTTTTTTCATTTTCCTCCATTAACACCACCACCCAAGAACAACACTTTCCTTTAATTTTTTTCACTTTCCTCCATTAACATCACCCAAGAACAAACTTGAAAACAAGATTAAAAAATTTTCTCCGTTGAACACCATCTCAACCTTCAATCCAACTCCCTCAAAATTTAGATAAAAATTAAATTAAATTGATGATTTTGTCTTTGAATCACTTATCATCAATGAGCTTTCTTTTGATTTTTACTTTTGAATTTTTTTGTTAATACCACAATTTGAAAAGAATAATTTTAACTTGATGAAAATATTTTTGTGTTTAAATAAAAAAGAAGAGGGTGAAGGGCTGGAAGGGAGAAAGAACAGGGGGTGGGGGGCTGGAAGGGAGAAATAGTGTGAGGGGGAGGGGGTGGAGCTGAAAGGGGAGAAAGAATGGCGGGTGGGGGA
>NW_025874517.1:0-1259 GCF_002878395.1 Capsicum annuum | reverse complement strand
TCTTTATTCATTTTATTGTGAATAGTTCATGTTGATATATATATTCTAAACTATCTATTTGTGATTCTAATTTTGATATTTCATTTTTTTGTGTATTTATTGAGTTTTCACTAACTCCGGCAAATATATTATAATGTAGTCTTTCTATTCTTATTTTTAATTCTTTACGTTTTTCATAAAATTATTTGTTTTAGTTCTTTGTATTTTTGTACTTTATTCATTTAAACCATATTTATAATATTTTGGTGGATATCTAAATCTGATTTTATCATAATTAGGTGGTATGTCTCTCATTCTTCTAGATTTTAAATGGATTATTAATTTTGCTTCAATACTAGATATTAAGGTAATTAGGTAGGCTAATCTTTGTGGGTTTTCTTTTGTTTTATTTAGACTTATATATTCTGAGTAATTAATAATTAAAGATTCTTTAATTTTTCTAAAAGCTTCTCTGTTTTTAAATGGTCTTCTCATAATTAATTCAATCCAATCTAAATTCAAACATAAATTCAAACATATATACTACTGCTGTATTTTTTAAAATAACTGAGCTCTAATACCATTAGTAGGAGATGCGGATATATGCGGATAACTAACTTATGAAATAGATCTGGAGGAAATGGAGAGCAGCATTCCATCAACAATAAGGCGGCAATATTTTGGAAAGGAGGCAAAAAAGGAAAGTTTACTCCTTTTAGAAAAAGACATCGAATTTTATAGCTAGGGATATTGGGAATTGGACTGGGCCCAAATCAATACTAATAGGCTTTTTTTCGTTTATTGTTTTATAGACATTATTGGGCTTTTGCCAGACTGTTGTTTCTTTCTTATTCATCAAATAAAATGGTATAACCAGCAAATGAAAATTCATTTAAAAAAAGGTTTTTAGGCATTAAAGTGGCCTAGTTAAGTAGTGTAATTGTATTTTTCTTTACAAGAACTTTACTATTTAGAATTTATAGGTTTTGAGCATTTCTCTCATATCCGTTTAAGAGGCACATAGCTCTTTCTGTTTTAATTTTACAAGAAACGTGTAGTTAGCTACATGTAATGACATTATGTAACATTTGTGCTTAATGATGGATGAATTTCGGGCACCATTTTTCTTGAGATTCATGTAACTTTCCACTCTTTATTCATTCACTTTCTACCTTTATGACTTGTAACTCTTGTAACCTAAGGGTCATTGATCTTCCCTTTTTACTATCCCTAATTCATTTTTATTCATTACATGGAAGACTTTCTCTTCTATAAATAGA
>NW_025874516.1:0-2870 GCF_002878395.1 Capsicum annuum | reverse complement strand
CCCCTTCCCCTATGATTAATTTAAATATTTTAAATATGTAAATTATATTTAAATTAATTAATTACTTAACTAAATTTTTTTAAAATTAGGTAAGAATTTTAAATTTGATAAATTAATTAATTTAAAATTTAATAAATTTAAATAAATTAATTAGTTAAGAATTTTAATTAATTAATTTTTTTCTAATTTAAATTAATTAATTAAATTAATTTTAATGTAATACTTTTTTATTATTATTTTTTATTTATTTTATTTTTTTTATTTTTAAAATGATTATTCAAATTTTTCAAATTTTAAAAGCATGATTATTCAAATTTTCTACAATTTATAAAATTTTCTTATTTAAGTAAATTAATTTTATTATTTAATTTGTTATGTAGCATTTTAAAAATGAGTTGGAATTTAATGTAATTCTTTTTCTATTTTTTTTTAAAAATGACATGGCACGCGTGGAAGATGACATAGCACACGTGGCAGCTAATGTGGGAGAGTGTGTTACACTCTCCAAAAAAGTGTTTAAAATGTAACTTTTTTGTGGGTTCAGGGGTCCAGATGACAAATATGTAAGTAGAAGTGTCCAACTTACAAAACTGACATAGTACAGGGGTCCAATAGAGCATGTTGCCTATAATTAAAAAAAATCAAGAACCCAACTTCATCTTCTTCTTCATTACCCGCCCCCGTTCCCATCACCCCCCTCCCCACCCCCACCCCCACCCCTACCCTCACCTCCAAAACTACAAGCCAAGAATTTCTCCTCCAACAATGTCTTCTCCATAGTAAAATATATTTTACAAATGGAAGGAACAACAACAAAACCCCTACAACAAATCTCCAAAATGTTTCACAAATTCGCCAACGTTGTCAAAACCAACACCTTCGAACTCTTAACCGACATTAATTAAGACAACTCCAACAATGACAACAATAACACTGATAATGTCTTCACTCTCCTTAACTCCATCAAAGAATTTATCTCGGACCAAAAATTCACTGTAATCAAACCCAATTTCTGCAAATTCCTTCAATTAACCAACAACAGCTATTTCACTAAATCCCTTATTTCTTCCCTCTTCGCTGTTATTTCTTTATTTGAAGCTTCATATCTTCACTTACAAATAGCTCGTGTTCCATTTGATGAAAATGCCCTTGAATTGGCTACGGTCAGAATTGAAATTTCGTGTTTAGGAGCATCCGAGCAAGGTTAAAGTTTTGGAGACTATGGTAAATCAATTTTTATTCAAAATTGGAGAAAATTCTTGTGCTTATCAAAAATTAATCAAATTTGATGAATTCGATTTCGTATAATTGGGTGAATGATGGGTTGGTGGATTCGTTTGTTGTTGATTGAGAAATTGATGTCGTTGTTAAAGACAGGTTCATCCTAGGACATTTATTTTAGTATTTGGTTTAGTTTTTAGGCTCTAGCAGTATTTGGCCTATTAGTTATTTCTTCTCCATATCAATTATCGTTCAAGAGAAAGAAAATCAAAATGAATTTGTAAATGTGCTGGTGTGATTGTTTTATTTGTGGAGTAGGTGAAGAGTGAGAATCTTGTGTTAATGGTGAAATTTTTGGTATTGTTGCAGTGGGAGAAGTGGTGGACTGGTGTGGTATGGGTGGGGGAGGAGTTGTGAAGAAGAAAGTGAATTTCTTTTTTATTTTTATTATTTTTATTTTATATATATATGTGACATCATTTTTAAATAAATATTTACATAGTAGTGACGTGGAGGTGACATGGCTGTGACGTGGGCGCATGTGTAGTGCACCTCCCTTTGTGAGAGTGGTAATATATCTTTAGAGGGGTATTTAATTCACTTGAAAGTTATTAAGGGAGTATATAATTGTCCGATTAGTTTAGGGTCTAAAGTAAATTTTGGCTACAAGTTTAGGGGTGATTCGATGTATTTTCTCTTTTTTTCAACCAACAATATGTGTTGTTGCACTGATCTTTGACTCTCTCTCTCTTTTTTATTGGTTGGAAATAAAACCTTTTCTTGCTCTACTGTTGAGAGAGTCGACCATTTTTATAAAGTTTTATTTTCCAAATATTTTTTATCTGCCATCTCTAGAAATATATATATACTCCCTCCATTTAAATAAAGAATGACCTATTTTCCTATTTAGTTCGTTTAAAAAAGAATGACCTCTTTTCTTTTTTGGCAATACTTTAATTTCAACTTCCACATGGGATGTATAGGGCCACAAGATTAAAGGGAATTTTGGTACATTTGACATAACTTCAATTTAAAGCCACAAGATTCAAAAGTCTTCTTTATTTTCTTAAACTTTGTGCCAAGTCAAAGTAGGTCATTCTTTTTAAAACGAAGAGGGTATATAGTTATAGAAGTCTATGATTAGAAGTTTTAGCCACACCACAATTTCCCTACATGGAAGAACAATAAATGTGGTTCTTATGAAATGATGCGACTGTCCTAATTTCAGGAAGCCTTATCATTTTTTTTAAAACACTGAACAAATTACTCTCCTGAAGCCTTGGTGTAACTTTGGTTGTAATTTAAATCATGGTAAATTCTTTTCTTCCTAACTTTTCTGGAAAGTTTTCGTAGGACAAATACTAATGAGTTTGAAGTATATTTAATTGAATTGTTCTTTACTTGATATAGGATATGTAAAAGAAAAATAAGTCATCTTTAATGTTCCTAGAGAGAGAGATAAAATCGATAAAGAAATATCTTTTGTTTATATTTTTATATGTATATTTTTCAAAATAGTTAGTGTTTTAAGCATTATATGATGTTTTTATAATTTTACAATTATGTTTAATTTAAAAATTATTGAAGTGCTTGACATATAGAGTTTCAGAGCTAATATATTTTAAATTTACGGTCTTTTTTATGATCGC
>NW_025874515.1:0-3028 GCF_002878395.1 Capsicum annuum | reverse complement strand
GTTATTTTATCTATTTGTAATTCTTAACGTTTTGGTTATCATTTAATCAATAATATAGTATCATAAATAATATAATGTTCACTTATCTATAATAAATTGAATTTTAGTTTTAATCAAAATAATAGATGATAAATTTTAATTTCAAAAATCTAAAAACTTGCAAAGGTTGATAATAAATTTTATAATTTTGTAAAAATTATACAGACATTAAGATAAATATCTACTAATAAGTAAATGAATATGTATATATGTGTTAGAATAAAATAAACAATAACATTTTTATGATTACAATTTCTGATAGACTCATTTATTGCTCTCCTACATACACCTTTTTTTTTTTTTTTAATTTATTGCTATTTATATTATTACAATTTTGTTCAATATAAATAATCAAAAATAAAAACTTTATTTATTTAATTATTATGAATATATTATTAATTTAAATTAATATTAAGGAAAAATTTAGACTTAGGTAAGTCATAAACTAATAAAAATGAATCATTTATATTATATACTCTGCACTTTTATTTTCCAATATTAAATATTTTGACTCATCAATGTCTATAACATTATAATAATTATTCGTTTAAACAACTCTTTGTAATGTTGTTTTTAATTTCATGATTCTATATTTTATCAGTATCTAATTAAATAGTTTAATACAAATATAGATTCTACTTGATCTAATACAATTTTATATTTTAGTGGATGTAAACATTTTTATTAGGGAAAAGGCTGTCACTGAACTATCAGAAATGGCTCATTTATGCCATCAGTTAAAAGTTGAGCTCATTCATGTCATTGCCGTTACAAAACCAGCTCATCTATGCCATTACTTTTTAACGGTGGTTTTTAAAAACAACTTTGCCACATGACCTTTTATTAGAGGTCCACATCATTAATTAAATTAAGCAAAAAGGTTCAAATATGTCATTGAACTATCAGAAATGGCTCATTTATGCCATCAGTTAAAAGTTCAGCTCATTCATGCCATCATCGTTATAAAATCAACTCACTCATCCCATTACTTTTTAATAATGGGTTTTTAAAAATAGCTTTGTCACGTGGTCTTTTATCAGAAGTCCCATTAATTAAAAGAAATCAATATTAATTTTAAAATATCTGAAATTAGTTAGTATCGGAATTATTTATTTCAGTATTTATACCATAATGATCGGAGAAGTTATCCCATATACATGGCGGGATAATTGGAATAGCAGACTTCTTTTAAGCCATTATTTAAAAATAATTTTTCAATAATGTATGCTCCACTAATTCGTGATGGGAGAAGTTATTCCATATGCATGGCGAGACGATTGGGATAACAGACTTCTTTTAAGTCGTTATTTAGAAATGATTTTTTCAATAATGTATACTCCCTTAATTCGGGAGAATGGAGAAGTTCTATTGGTACGCCTCTTTCTTTTTCTTGCTTGCCCTAATCGTTCATTGGTTTATTTTCTTGCAACTTCGAAACATATATTGGAGTCACTAAAACTAAAACTAATCAGTCACTATGGATAGAATTTTTGAGGTTTCTGTTAAGTGTAGCATGTATAATGATTTAGAATCAACTAGAAATAGTCAAAGGATATACATTAATCACTATTTTTTCTTATTAGAAAAATAGTTGTTGTAGGAAAAAAAACATTTTAATGGGTGTGGGTCGGGTTATGTTATATGAATCGGTTGTTTTTAATGGGCCTAAGATATTTTGAAATTAATATTGATTTATTTTAATTAATGTCGCGGACCTCTAATAAAAGATCACATGACAAAACTATTTTTGAAAACCCACCATTAAAAGTAATGACATGGGTGAGTTGATTTTATAACGACGGTGGCATGAATGAGCTGAACTTTTAACTGATGGCATAAATGAGTCATTTCTGATAATTTAATGGCATATTTGAGCCTTTTTCCTTATTTTAATTAATGACGTGGACCTTTAATAAAAGACCACGTGACAAAGCTGTTTTCAAAAATCACTATTAAAAATTAATGGTATGAATGAGCCGATTTTGTAACGGCGATGACATGAATGAGCCAAACTTTTAATTGATGGTATAAATGAGTCATTTCTGATAGGTCAATGACATATTTGAGCCTTTTCCCTTTTTTATTATTCAGTATACTTAAACAAGACACAACATTCAAAAAGTTTTATAACTAATACGTATATTATCCGTGCATCGCACGGATAAATATACTAGTTACTCTCTAAAAGTAAGCAATATTTCAATTGGGTTCTAATTTCTAAAGTATCTGCTTTTACTTTAGTTTTTAGATTTGAATTAATTCATTATCATATCATATTGAGTTTTTTTGTTTAATTTGAAATTGATTAAAACTTCTCAAATGATTACAATTGCTAATCACAATTTTAGTAATTTAATTTATCATATTTACAATTCTCATTTTACATGACTTTTTAAATTAGATAAATTAATATAAATCACAAATATAGTGAAAAGTCATTTCTATTTTATTTTTGAAGGAGGAGTAATTGTACAATTTCTTATTCTTATTTTTAGCATATTTATTTCTAGCTTTATTTATTTTAGATAAAGTTATAGAGTGCTTTTCTTAATTCTGCTATATTAAGCATATATATCCGTGCATGATTAAATTTCTATCTTATAATATACAAAATAAATTATTTCATTGTAAGAAAAAACTAATTAAAAAAGGGTGTTTTGTACTACTATTTTTCGCACGTTATATTTGTTGTGACTGTCTTTCTCAATAATAGTTTTTAGTCATTGTATAGTTACAAATACTAAGCATTGTTAGATGTTTTCTTATCAAAAGCACCATTTTATATAAACTAAATCTATATAATTTTATTTACTTATAAAACTAATTATGATAAATATAGAATTTGCTTATTATTGAGTTTACGAATCCTATATTTCAGCTTTTAGCTAATCGAGAAACAATAACAAGAACAACAACAACAAACCCAGTGTATTCCCACCAAATAGAGTCTGGGGTGGGTAACATGTACGAAGTCCATACCGCTACCTCT
>NW_025874514.1:0-3524 GCF_002878395.1 Capsicum annuum | reverse complement strand
AAAGTAAGATTTTGTGTATCTAAATTAAGATTTTCTTTACTCTTTAAGTTCAAAAATAGTAAAAACTTTAAAATAGTATAAAAGATTTATGTCCTCCTATAAAAACTCTATCCCTCTTATTTCATATAATCTATAAATAAAGAATTCTCTTTCTCTCCATTTTCAATATTTATTTCAAAAACCCAAGTTCATATTAAAAAAAAAATCACTAAACCTTAAATTAATCATTTCAAGATTTTTTTTTTTTAAAATATTAGTTAATTCTTGCATTATTTTCTCATTATCCAAGAAAATTTAGCTTTGAAGGTACATTTTTTTCTTTTTAACATGCATATTGTGCAATGAAATTCTTCTTAGGCCCCGTTTGGCCATGAGAAAAGTTATTCGATAAATAAGATCTTTAATATTTTTTTTTAACATTTTGATATTTCAGGAGGAAAATACGAAAAGAAAAAGAACATATAGTACACCATGGAAGAAGCTAAAATTGTAGCAACTATCACTTCGACAACGATATTGTTCTTGTTCATGATCAATATAAATGTCTCAGCAGGATTACCAGATGAAAAAACTGTTGTCGTAACCAACAACCACACGAATTACCTTAGCATCCGTTGCTTCTCGTTCGAAGATGATGGTGGTGATGTTAAGCACCTAAATGCCATGGGCACTTTCAACATCACTGTCAAAATCAGAAAATTTTTCCCTACTTCAACAATGTTCAATTGCTCCACGAATATGGGAACATTCATCGCGTTTAAATCTAGCTACCAGTGTGTCAGTCATTCGGAGCCTTGTCAATGGAGGTTCGATGAGAACTACACGTATCGCTATAATCCTGTGGACAAAGAGTGGGTTCTTCATGAATATAACCCAAATTATGAGTCTCTTTCTAGAGGAGGAGTTATCAAAGGGTATTATGTTAACTAAACATATAGATTTATGGCAGTACCGAAGATTCAGATAGTCGATTCTAACTTGATTGGAGACTATCAGAATGTTTCGTCTTAGCGTGAGCTGTTAGAAAAATAGGTGAAGCTAGGGTCCTTACATGTATACTCCTGAAGAAGAATAACTCAAACGGGCGACTTGGTAAGCGAGCTATGTCATGTATGGTTACCGTTGTACCTACATATGTACTCATCGAATTACATATTGTAAGTTATGTGCATGTGTAATGATGTAAGAAAACTTATTTTAAGTGTCCGAGCTTGTTCTGATTCTTGCCGATGACTCAAATGTAGGAAGATCTCTTGTCATCGAGATCAGAGAACAATATTTTGCCTGATTCATCATTTATGAGTACTAAAACAAGGTGTTCAGTACCTGAAAACTGTTTGTAGATGATGTTGAATTTGTCATGAAAGTACTTCTAATCCCGGCAATCTTTCATTCCAACGCTGTGAGAAGGTGCTTCATAATCTTCATACAACATTCCGAGCTCTATAGGAAAATTTCACGGACGTGTTAGTATTTACCAGCTTCATTGTTAAATGGATCCCGGGGGTCTATCGGAAACAGCCTCTCTACTTCTTCGGAGGTAGTGGTATGGACTGCGTAGATTTTACCCTCCGCAGACCCCACTATGTGGTAATACACTGGGTTTGTTGTTGTTGTATTGTTAAATGGATCAATCATGAGTTAGTACTTACTGTCAAGACTTACTGGCCGAACCACGCTGTACTTGTTAAGGTTGTCCTGTTTGTGCATCGGAAACACATGCTTCTAACGTAGATAGCAACATAATCTCATCAAGCATTTTATGTATTGCCTGAGATTCGGGGTGTGAGTCGTCAGCAGCCACAAATTCGTAGAAGTGACCATCGACCTCTATCAAACTATATCCTGGATTCTTCTTGACACCGTTATCTCTCATCAAACTTCTAACCATTCTAACATCAGCCCATTTCCGCTCATTAGCACATAAAGTTGCGAGAAGCACATAAATACCACTATCTTGAGGATCTAGTTCTATAAGTTTCTCGGCAGCGATCTTAGCCAGCTCAACTTCTCGATGCATCCTACAACCGTTAAGCAGCGCACCCCAAACAGCTTTATCAGGTTCCATCGGCATTTGCTTTGTGAACTCAAACGCTTCTTTTACAAGCCCAGATCTACTGAGTAAATCTACCATGCAAGCATAGTGTTCCGACCCGGGAATCAATCCGTTTAACTCCATGCTCCTAAAGTACTCCCAGCCTTGATCGACCAATCCACCATGAGCGCACGCTGATAGAACGCCTACAAATGTGATACAATCAGGCTTGAGTCCCGAGCTTTTCATTTGTTCAAAAAGAGCGAGAGCCTTCGTAGCAAGCCCATGAGAAGCATATCCTACTATTACTGAATTCCACGAAACCAAATCTCTTTCTGGCATTTCGTGGAAGAGCTCTCCAGCTGCATCCACGCTTCCGCATTTTCCATACATGTCTATTAACGCGTTCGCCAGGATCACACTGAATTTAACCCGTTTTTGCTTAATATAGTAATCATGAATTCGTCGACCAATATCCAAAGAACCAGATTGCGCACAAGCAGAGAGGACAGAAACCAAAGTGCTCTCCATGGGAACCAAACCTCGTTTCTCCATTTCACGAAAGAGTTCAAGAGCCTCCCAAGGTCTATTATTTTGCGAATAGCAAGCAATCATCGCATTCCAAGAAACTACATTTCGCTCAGGCATTACACTAAAACACTTCTTCGCCAAGTCTACCTCCCCATTTTTCGCATACCCATGAATCATATTTGTCCAAGAAAAAACATCTTTTATTTCCATCTTATCGAAAATCTCTTTAGCCTTAAGCAAACAACCACATTTCACATACATATCCAATATAGCGTTCGTCAAATTAAGACTACATTTAACACCTCTACTCTCCACGAGTTCATGAACCGATTTCCCTATACTCAACTCCCCCTTCAACGAACACGCTGAAAACACAGTTATCAACGTAACATCGTTAAACTCAACACCACTTAAACACATCAAATCAAACAACCTCAACGCCTCATTAACCATGTTCACTTTCACATAACCATCAATCAAACTAGTCCAAGTAACCACATCCCTCACAAAACTTTCATCAAACACCTTACGCGCATCGACAATTCTCCCACTTTCACCATAAAAATGAATCAAACCATTCCTCACTATCAAATCATTCAAGAACCCAACTTTCCAAATCCTACAATGCACCCCTACCCCCTCTAAAACCCCACACCCTTTCAACACAAAAACATAACTTCTCTTATCCATTTCAACTTTTTCCCTTACCATTCTCCTAAAGAAACAAAACCCCAAATTCAAGAATTGCTCTTTATCAAACCCCAAATTCAAGAATTGATTTTTATCAAAACCCATATTCAAGAATTGTTTTTTATCAAACACCAAATTCAAGAATTGAGTTTTATCAAAACCCTTTATCAAGAATTGATTTTTCTCAAACCCCAAATTCAAGAATTGCTTTTTATCAAACCCCAAATTCAATAATTGATTTTTATCAAAACCCTTTATCAAGAATTGA
>NW_025874513.1:0-1546 GCF_002878395.1 Capsicum annuum | reverse complement strand
TGAATGTGGTTTGTTAGGTGACTTAATCACTTGAAAATGGTTAAGTCTAGGGACTTTAAAGGGAATTTTTTTGTTTTAAATGTGGTTTGTTAGGTGACTTAGTTGGTTGAAAATGGTTAAGTCTAGGGACTTTAAAAGGGATTTTTGTGTTTTGAATGTGGTTTTTTTGGTGACTTAGCTGCTTAAAAATGGTTAAGTTTTTGTAACTTGATCTAATTAGTTGAATCTGATTGATTGCGTAGATGAAACCTGATTATAGCTGGATATATCAATGGAACAATGATAATAGAATGGGTATTAGGGAGGAATTTGTTGAGGGTGTCCAAAGATTTGTTAAACATGCTAAGACACTTGATATGTGGACACGTTATCGGGTTATTCGTTGTCCTTGTGTTAGATGTGATGGTATAAATCTTTTAAGTGAAGAAGATGTAAAGGAACATCTTTATAGAAAGGAGTTTCACGAGGACTTTTTAAGATTGTGTGGTATTCATGGGGATATTGGGCAAAATAACTTTGTTGTTGGATAAAGTAGTAGGTCTGTAGGGCATAATGAATATCAAGATACTAGGATGACAGAAATGGTGCACGATGCTTTTGGGATGCAACACAGGGTTGACTTTATGGAAAATGTTGAAGATATTCCTAATAGCGAAGCGGGCAATTTCTACAAAGAATTGCATGCTGCTACTCATCCTTTGGAACTTAGGACATCTCTCTTAAACAGAATTTAAATCTGCGTGCATATCTAATGTGGATTGTTAATGATTTTTCTGCTTATGGAATGTTGTCTGGGTGGATGATAGTTGGAAAGCTGGCTTATCCATATTACATAGAAAAAATAAAATCTTTCACATTGAGACATGGCAGAAAACATTCATGGTTTGATTGTCATCGTTAGTTCTTACCACCTGATCATGAATTTAGGAGACTCAAGAATGCATTCAGAAGTAATAAAAGGGAACCTGATGGTCCACCTCTAAGACTGTCTGGGAAATAGTTTGGGATTTGCCTAAAGCCGGCGTGGAACGATTGTACAGGCTTGACGGATATGACATTTCGCATAACTGGACTAAGAAAAGTATATTTTGAGAGTTAGAATATTAGCCAGATAATTTACTTATAAATAATGTTGATGTCATGTATACTGAGAAGAACTATTTTGACAACTTGTTCAATACAGTTATGGATGTCACCGGCAAAATAAAGGATAATCCTAAGGCCAAACTTGACTTGCCAGCATATTGCAACCGCAGAGAATTACACTTACAGCAGGGGCTCAATAGCAATGTTCTTAAGCCCAAGGCTAGTTTTATATTCAAGTTGGACCAAAAACGTCAAATATGTAAGTGGGTTCATAGTTTGAAGATGCTCGATGGATATACCTCAAATTTGGGAAAGAGGGTTGATATGACACAAAGAATCTTGCATGGCATGAAAAGCCATGATTGTCATGTCTTCATGGAACAATTACTTCCAATTGCTTTTATTGGTTTACTTGAAAACATATGGAAACCAATAGCAGAGACCAGTTTGTTCTTCAAGG
>NW_025874512.1:0-2048 GCF_002878395.1 Capsicum annuum | reverse complement strand
GTGGAACCTAACCAGAAGCTATCTTATCTAGTATGTCAAGTGGACCTTAACCACAAGCCGCCTTCTATAGAAAGTGTACCCTAACCACAAGTCATCACGTATATATAGAAATAGCAAGTGGAATCTAACCACAAGCTGTTGTGATCGTCACTAGTCGACATTGGGACTTTAAACCCCTCGTCCATGTATTAACACCCATTTAATTCAAAATATAAGGACTCTAACCTGTTTAGCCAATTCAAGCCACCAAGGCTACAATTCAACGGTATATATGACCACATGGTCTTTATAAAACCATTTAATAACCAATCATTTAAATAGGCCAATGCCTTAGTTCATGCCACAATACAAACCGATTTATGGTCATCAAGACCTTTATAAATTATTCATTCTTCATTGGCATTATTATACCAAACTTTAGTTCAAAACACAATTTAATTCCATGCTTAGGGACTCCAAACCTTTTAATTATCATACCACCATAGTCACCAAATTAACTCATTACATGGCCATCAAGGCCTTCACATATATATTTACCAAGCATTCATATTTATTAGGTTAATGTCATAATTCATTCATATTCATTAAACGAATGTCATAGTTCAAAACACCATTAACATGTGACTAGTAATTCTCTTAGACATTTTCACAAACACCTTGAGGGCATACCTTTAACAAGACCAAAACCAAAGTAGAAACCATCAAAATTAGGGTTACTCATGACCCATTTATTAAACCACAATCAACAAGAATTAACATGTGCAAACCATTACTAAAAACATATTTAAAAACACAAGTTAAGCAAGAGAACAATACCCAACACTATACATCAAAACCCTCAATATTTGATTTTAAAACCACCATTTACAAGTCAAAATCATTGTTTAAAATTCATAATATTTTGAAATAATAATGAGGAAAGAGTCACATGTCTTATATAAGATGATTCATGGAAGGAACTTGACCCCTCTTAGCCTTTGGATGAACACTTGAGAAACCCTAGCCTCTAATCTTTAAGAGTGAGTTAGAAAGTGTATTTGGTGAATTTTGATCTTCCACTAAGTGTTATAGGAGGCCACAATATGATATATAACATGGGTACTTTAGGGTTTTAGGTTGGGAAATTTCCAAAATACCCCTAACTTAAAAGTTAAAAACTCATTCCCAAGAGGGTATGACTTACCCAACTAAACCGTATCCTAGGGTACGAGTGGTACCCTAAATCATACCCTAGGCCTCACCATGGACCTCTAAACTGTCCAAGATATGACTACACATGCATAACTTATGCCCTAAGGTATGAGTGGTACTATACAAATCATACCCAAGATAGTGTCCACTAGATCAAGCTTAACCCATTATACAACTAGGTAACATACGACCCATACCCTAACATATGACTTGGTAGGGGCTAAAACGTACCTTGGACAAAATGTAACCCACACTATGCTTCCCAACATACAAGTGAGAGAATACCAAACCATATTCTAAGGTACGACTAGTACCCATGAGTCGTACGTTGCCCAGAATGTTCAACACTTAAGAAATTTTGAAAGGCAAAGGTTTAGGGTGTTTCATTTGATTTGGTCCTTAGTGGCTTTCTAAAGTTTTCAAGACACACTGTAATACCCCATAAAAGTCTTAGCTCCTTTTAGTTGCATGTTAAGGGGGGGGGTCCAAAACTTGAAAATTTAGCTAAGCGTTGAGGACTTAGTCATTTCCAAGACCTCTAAACTTTGATGATTTTATTTTTGACCTTTCCGACCTTAAAATGTCAATTTTTAAGTTGATTCATGATTGGGGTTGTTCAAAGTACATATCGGGTGAGTTTCAAAATTTTCTAACGAGGGTAGGGGTATGTTTAGATCATCAAAATAGTAGCAGCACCGGGATGAGCCCGCAGCGCCCGCTCCAGTGCACTACACTAGGGCCCATGGTGCACCCTCTCTCCCCTATCTAGCTTCTTATTTCTCATTAATTAAGGGCATTTGGGTTATTTCACTCTACCCAAATAGTCCATAACACGAAATTAAGTCCCCAAGGAGCAT
>NW_025874511.1:0-1036 GCF_002878395.1 Capsicum annuum | reverse complement strand
TTCAAATTCTTCTTACTTGCTTGAGTCTTATAATTGATGGCATGAACGTTTAGGTCATGTTAATTACAAAACGTTACGAAAACTGATTAACTTAGAAGTTTTGCCAAACTTTGAGTGCAATAAATCACAGTGTCAAACGTGTATGGAATCAAAATATGCAAAGCATCCTTATAAGTCCGTTGAAAGGAATTCCAATCTCTTAGACTTAATACACACTGACATTTGTGATGAAGTCAACACAATCACGTGGTGGGAAAAGTATTTCATAACTTTTATTGACGATTGCACTAGATATTGTTATGTCTACTTGCTAAATAGTAAGGATGAAGCAATAGATGTGTTTAGGCAATACAAAACTAAAGTAGAAAATCAGTTAGAGGAAAAGATAAAAATGATAAGAAGTGATAGGGGCGGAGAATATGAATCTCCCTTCGCCGAAATATGTGTTAAGAATGGAATCATCCATCAAACTAAAGCCCCGTATTCACCTCAATCTAACGGAATTGCGGAAAGAAAAAACTGAACGTTGAAGGAAATGATGAATGTCTTACTTATAAGTTTCGATTTACTGCAAAACTTGTAGGGGGAGGCTATCCTTACAGCCAATCGTATACTCAATAGAGTTCCTAATAGTAAGACACAATCAATTCCTTATGAAAAATGGAAAGGAAGAAAACCTAACTTGAAATATTTCAAAGTGTGGGGGTGTCTAGCAAAGGTTTCAAGTTCCTATACCTAAGAGGGTTAAGATAGGACCTAAGACTGTGGACTGCATGTTCATAGGATATGCTAAAAGCAGTAAAGCATGTCGGTTTTTGGTTCATAAATCTGAACATCCAGATATAAATGAAAATACGGTAATTGAATCAGATAATGTTGAATTCTTTGAAAACATTTACCCGTATAAAACTATACATGAACAGTCTAGTGGAGGGTCTAAACGACCTCGAGATAAACCAAGTGAGAATATACATAATGAAGAGAATCCAAGACGTAGACGTAGAACACATCAAAGAACTTCTACTACATTTGAATC
>NW_025874510.1:0-1057 GCF_002878395.1 Capsicum annuum | reverse complement strand
AGTCCGAGCAACTTAGTTTCAACATACTTCTAGGTGTCCTAATACTATTGAAATCGTCCGCAAAAATGGATCAAGTGAAAGAAAAAGAAACGGTAGAAGGAAATGCATACCTTCTTTTTGGCTCAAATTCAAACTCATTGATACCATCCCCAAGAAAATTACCTTCTTGAGTGGCCAAATCTTCATCTTCATCATCAAAACTATTTAGCGTAGAAGAAAGCTCATGAGTTGCATCTGATTCAAACACATTCATCGATTTCAGATTGTTCGACAACATTGGATCGGATGAGACATCAGACAAGACAGATGCAGAAGGTTTTCTTTCTAGTTCATTACAACAACTATTAACATCCTTATTGTACTCAAGTTGCTGATCGTTTCTCCATATCAATGATGATGATGATGATCCATTTTCTTGTCCAACAACATAGGAATCTGCATCCATAGCTTTTCGTCGAAGATGTTGAGTTTTCGGGTGATTATGAGGACCATTGTAGACAATTTCTATGACTTGTCCATTTGGTGCACACTCAACTTTTTTCCTCACAGGACATGTTTGTTGAGTGCATTTGTAGTAACTTCTGGGAAAATTACTCCCTTTTACATGCTTTTGTCCATATTTTCTCCATGTGTATCCATCATCTGATGAATTGTTAGGACTAATGCTACTACTGAATATGCCTCTTTGCTCAAATTGGTTTTGTTTCTTAGTAAACTCTTGTTGTTGCTGAGGGATTTGATTGTTTGTTGACTCAATGCAATGCAAAATTTGTGCAACATTATCAGTAGGTGTCTGCATTAAAGGGGAAACAAAGGTTACTTACATGGGCAATAAATGTATAAACAAAACAAAAACTTCATGTTGTAAGAAAGGACAGCCCGGTGGACTAAAGTTCCCGCTGTGTGCGGGGTTCCGGGGAAGGACTGGACTACAAGGGTCTACTGTACGCAATGCAGTTCTGCCAGAGGCTGTTTCCTCAGCTTGAACCCGTGAGTGACCTTCTCAGTTACTCCAAGGCTTCCATTCTAAAATTTCATGTTTGTTGTAAGAAAGGAC
>NW_025874509.1:0-1535 GCF_002878395.1 Capsicum annuum | reverse complement strand
CTAGGGATATAGTATCCGGGGACGATTAGCACAGTGAGCACTAGCATGTGACTCAGGAAGGGATAAAATAATGCCATGATCAAACTGCAGTAAAATCACATGCACACAATGTACATATATATATATGTATCATGTCGAGTTAGGGAATAGGGTTTAACCTAAGATTTAAAACTTTAGCCTTGATTGTGTAGCTCAAACTATCATCTATACCCATGGGCTATATAGGTCAACATTTCACCCCTACTGAAAGGATCCCAGTGTATGTTAGCGATACTGTAATACCGCAATTGTTTCTTGAGTCTTAATCTGTCTTCTGAGTATAAAAATGACTTCCAAAGTAATGATGATACAATCGTGTAGAATTTATCTAATTTCTAATTTTTTCATGTAGATCATTGAATAAGTTTTCCATCGATACCAATTTCATCAAAATCTGACATCGGACGGGGAAGTTATGGTCGTTTTACTAAACAATATCGAAATAGCCCAGGCTTGACGGTGGACCTGACAGACCGCCTAGTCCTGGGTGGACCGTAAAGTGTCCCATTAAGTTGAGGAAGTGACCCCTCTTTTTGGTCATCGTGTGATGGCCAAAGTGGTGGACCATCAAAAAGTTGACGGACCATCAAGGGGTCCATCAGGTCGAGGTAGAATGTTCTATTTTTGGCCCCTGCGTGACGGACGATCTGGTGGACCATCAGATTCCTGACAGACCATCACTTCGACCATCACTATGAGGAAGAGCATCCAAGTTTTGGTGCTCGAGTAAAGAATGACTTGGTGGACCATCAGTCCCTCTGACGAACCATCAGGTCAACCGCCACAGGCCCTGATCAGCAAATTTTAGCTTTTTCAAAAGGGCATTTTGGTATTTTTTGCCTATTTTGGAATTATAAATATATCCAAGTACTAAGGGGAAGATTATTTTATCTTATTTCTCTCCAATCTCTCCAAGAATTCTCTATAAGCTAGGGTTTTCTGCCAAGACCCAAAAAAATCCAATCTTCTTCCAAGAAATTCAAGAATTTCCCATAGATTTCTCCAAGTGGTTCAAGAATCAAGCTTTCCTAGTCAAAGGCATCAAGAATTTTAGCCTAGAAGTGCGATAAAGAAGTTCCAATCAAGTCTCTTATTCTCAAATTTATAATTCAAGGTATGTGGGGCTTGAACAAGAACACTCCTTTCATTCTTGTGCCTAAAGATTTACTTTCTATTATTGATTTACATGATTATGCTAGTGGGTTTGCACCTAAATTTATTGTTTTAAGATTTATGATATTTGAGTGGAATATGTTTGATATTTATGATTATTTCACCATCATGTTTCATAAATTGACAATTTATTCCATGAGTTGTATATTGTCATTACGTATTGATGATTTCTAAGTGATTTAAGAAAAGTGTCATGAGTTATGCCTTTCCATGAGAAATTTGACTATTGAATATACATGGATATTTGATATCAAAAGTCAATAATGAGTCCTATGATGTTTCCATGAAGCTTTTGATATTTGATAATGATTCGAAAAGCAAAT
>NW_025874508.1:0-1159 GCF_002878395.1 Capsicum annuum | reverse complement strand
TGATCCCATCCCTTAACTGTAACATTTTAGAGGGAGAAAAGAACCTTTCTAGGAAAGATCCTTTCAATTACCTCTAGTTAGTTATAGAATCAGGAGTCAGCTCATTCAACCACATAGTTGCCTCTCCAAACAGAGATAGTGGGAACAATCTCAAATGAATAGCATTTTATCCCACTCCAGGATTATCAAACGACTTACAAATATTAATGAAATTCACCAAATATAAATTTGGATCATCACCAGGTAATCCACCGAAGAGTCCTTTCAGATTCAGTAGCGGGATCATAGTACTGGTGATGTTGAATTTCACCCCAGGAGCTAGTGGTGGTAGAATGATTGCCCCTATAGATCCAGTTTCATCTAAATTATCCTTATTATTGTCAACATCAAACTACGTATCTTGGAGGTCTAGTCTTTCTCTGAATGGATGATTTTGATTTACAGGTGCAACTACCCCTGCTGCACGCCTCCTATTAGACGGGTCAATTAAATCATCATCTCCCAGGTCCTCTTCATCTATATTAGGTACCCAACCTGGGTTATCTGTAGTATGTTGATTTAATTGAGCATTAGCCACAACGACTAATCTTTCAGCTTTCTGTTGGTTATCCATTCTTTCAATGAGATGAGGTTCAGGATTGAAGGGTAATAATGGTTCTCCTGAACTTCTGCTTCGTGGCATAAACAACGATGAACCTGTAACGAACAAATACAACAAATAAACATAAAATAAGTAAACTCGACTAACAGTCAATTAACACACATAAACTCAATGAACAATCATATTCCCCGAAAATAGCACTAAAATTTGATACACCTAATTATAACTCTCTTACAAGAGTGTAAGCGGTCATTGTCAAATATATAACCCAACTAGATTGGGGTCGAATCCCACAGGGAATATGGTGCTAATTAAGTTGTGTGAAGATTAGTTTGACTTTTAATCATTCATTTTCATAAAACAAAAAAGGGGGAATTTGATTCAGTTCACAAATTAATGGTTTCAGTTTAACAAGATTAGATATGTGTAGTAGTATTCAAATTCAGAGAAATATCAAGCTAGGGTTATGTCCACCTTGTAGTTTTCAATACTTTCTAAATATGGGCTTTATGAATTCATACATGTATCATGTTTACAGAGAAACATATTGTATTTAAT
>NW_025874507.1:0-1322 GCF_002878395.1 Capsicum annuum | reverse complement strand
AAGAGCATGACATGAAATGTTTTGAGAATTGATATGATTTTGACTTGAACATGAGAAGGTTATTCATGTTGAATACAATGGTTGAATAAGAAGAATAATGTGATATTGATGGCTTGCAAGTCGGGTATGACGATACCCTACAGAATATGATATGTGATTGAATCAGATGAAATTTGAATAAATTGATTTTATATGAGATAGGTGGATGCCCGAAGAAGGCGTTTGAGTGTAAGGGCTCATCGCTGGAAAACGTGTTTGCCGACACAGAAATTTGGTACCAAGCTAAGTGATCTTGTGTACTTGACTTTATGTCATTACTAAATTAGGACTATAGATAGGAGCCCGGGCTAAGTGATCTTGGGCACTACCATTGGGTCGAGACACCATGCTTCGTGGTCTTGTGTCTCTCCCTCACTTATACTCAAATCTCAGTGGCAACCGAGGTTTGACAGTTGGTGTAAATTATGTAGGGTATTCCACCTAGCTCAGTTGCATTTCATTGTTGTTGAGAAAATATTGCATTACGCCCATGTGTTTTCAAATGATTGGATATGAAATTGCTTTATAATGTCTCTCAACTATATTTTGTAAAAATATTATGTTTTGTTTTGATATCTCTGCGTGTCAGTACTTTTGTGCTAACCCCCTTCCCTCTCCAACCTCTCAGGTTCAGAGGCCCAGTCTAGGGGTCAAGAGAATCAGTAGATCACTCAGACAGAGTTGCAGAGACAAGTGGTGAACCTTCTATGTTTCGGAAGGTCTTATGTCCTGCAGTCCCTTTTTTCTTATATTTAGTTTTAGGGTCTACTGGGGGCCTTGTCCCAGTTTATATACAGTTACTTGACTCAGTCATTTGTTAGAGACTTTCTCAGACAGTTGTTTAGAGGTTGATTGATGTTGGGGGAACCTTATTTCCCCGTTATTGTTTCTTTTCATATTTATGACCATGTTTTTGAATCATTGTGTTTCTTCCGCATTACTTTGATCATATGAATTTGGTGCATGATTACTAGACAGATAGGGGTATTTCGGGCATCTATGGTTCGAAATGCTCGTCACGGCCAGGCCCTGGTTCGGGTCGTGACAAACTTGGTATCAAAGCACGGTTCATGGTCCCAGGGTGTCTGTGAAATCGCATTGGGTAGAGTCCTGCTTATGGGTGTATAGCGTGCCACACTTATAAGCAGGTGGCTGCTAGTCGTTTAGGAAATATTTCCCTTCTTTGTGATTTAGTTCGTGCTTTAGAGTCTGAACTTTCCCCTAATCAATGATCAATTGTGTTTCAGAAACACAGTTATGCCTCCACGTCGTATCATCGATCA
>NW_025874506.1:0-1977 GCF_002878395.1 Capsicum annuum | reverse complement strand
TTTAAGAATGAATTCTTGTTGAGAGCATGATTTTTGGTGAATTCCCTATTATTATGAATTTTTCAGATTTCTCATAGCATATGAATTGTTTTGCAATGCATCCTTGAAAAGCACTATATGAAATGATTGAACTCTTGTTATGATTTAAAGGTGATTTTAAATCACTAAAGTGGGAATCTAGCATGAATGTTTAATGTTCATAATGCATGTAATAAAAGAGTGCATGAATTTGCTAAAGGTACTAGACCACCATATGTTGATGAAGTTTTTGCATGATTTTGATTTGAGTTTCAGAACACGAAATCTTGTATATGAGTTGCATGTTTTTGGGTGGTCTAAGCTTTGCTTTAATTTAAAGATTTATCTTAATGTATTATGGCTCAAAAATCATGACTTGCAAATCTTGGTATGATGATACCAAACTCAGAAAATTCCATAACAGACACACATAAATCAGACTTTATCAGATTTGCATGTTTTAGAACTTCAGAATGATGCATGTTCAAAAAAGGCTAAAATAGGGCATAAAGAGAGATTAGGTGGTTCCCCGAAGAAGGCGTGAGTTTAGACAAATTTTTACCTAAAACCGTAGTTTACCAACTCGGGTAAATTATTATACGCAGATTTAAGTGTTGTGTGGCGTATCAGATTCAGGAACTCCAACCCTTGCGGCACACTCGAGTTGGAGATTTCCCCGCCGAGTTAATGGAGGATTCCATATCGCTCGTAGAATATCAGACTTGTACGGGATACCACCTAACTCAAAAGTAATACACAAATCAGAATTTGAAATTTACAGACAGGTTACATGTTTTCAGAAAGTGCCCATGTGTTTTTCAGAAACTGTTTTATGCATGACGTTTTGATGAAAATTATTCTCCGTATTATAAATATGTTCAGTTACTCTATTTTGGATTGCTTGACGTGCCAGTACAATTGTGCTGACCCCCCTTCTCCTTCCAGGTTCTGAGGCACAGTCTAGGGTCCAGATAAATAGTAGAGATTTCAGATCACAGATCGGAGTTTGCAGTAGTGAGCTTTCTATGATTCAGAAGGCCTGGTTATTTCATATTACTATTATTAGTTAGGTTTTGGTCTACTGGGGGGCTTGCCCCAACTTTCAGACAACTTTGATTAGTTCATGATAGAGATTTCGTAGACTGAGTCAGACATTATTAGTCAGATATATTTTGGATTTCAGTTTTCAGTATTGTGATCACATTCATATTGACCATGTTTCCGTATTAGATTTATCTTTTCGAATTACCTTTTATCATATGAATTATGTGTATGATTACCAGATAGATAGAGAAGGATGTTCCGGGCCTTCATGGTTCGGGATGCTCGTCACGGCTAGGGCCCCAGCTCGAATCGTGACAGGTGTGTTTGAATGGTAGTAACTATCATACTTGAAAAGGCAAGATGAAAAATATTCTATTTGTCAAGAAAATGCATCTACCTGTGTTTGTATTTACTAAACCTGAATCCATGACAGATGAGGATTGGGAATTTGAGCACTTACAGGTTTGTGGCTATATCAGATAATGGGTTGAAGATAATGTTAGAAATCATATTGTGAATGAGACACATGCTATAAGTTTGTGGGACAAGATTGAGACACTTTATGCTTCGAAGACTGACAATAACAAGTTGTTCCTACTTAAGCAATTGATGAATATGAAGTGTAAAGAAGGAAATCCTATTTCTAATCATATAAATGATTTTCAGGGTGTCCTTGACCAGCTGTCTGAAATGGGTGTAAAGTTTGATGAAGAAATTCAGGGACATTGGCTTCTTAATACTCTGCCTGACTCTTGGGAAACTCTTCGAGTTTCTTTGACTAATTTTTCTCCCGGTGGTATTGTAACTATGGAATATGTTAAGAGTGGTATCTTGAATGAAGAGATAAGAAGAAGATCTCAGGCCTCATCTTCTTCATCTTCACACTCTGATGTTTTAGTTACTGAAGAGAGGGGG
>NW_025874505.1:0-1259 GCF_002878395.1 Capsicum annuum | reverse complement strand
ATATGCCATGCATATATTCATACAACATCCTCCAATATCAAGTTTGGATTCATTTATCCTTCCAACCAATCCATTAAACCAAATTGAGCCATAGACATAAATAATCATCAATACAATAGTGTATCACCATATCCACCTTCCATAACTCAATTAGCATAGCCACCTTCCATAATTCAATACAACCAAACCATGCAAAATAGTCCATAACCCTATTTCCATCACCTTTCAATAACAACCAATATATATAATCCTCTATCACACATATATATATGGAAAAGAATAAAGGCAAACAATATTCATACCTTAGAATTCACCTCTTAATTATGCAATTCTATTTGCACAAATAATAGGTGTCGTTCGAAGCTTTCGAGATGACAAACGTAGTTATCAAATTACTTTGGAATTTCTACGGTTGAATCAAAAGTAAATTACAGGTCAAATTTGGCCAGGGTTTGTTCTTTCTCAATGATTGATGATGAAAATGAGTTTTTTTAACTCATATACATGTATATATACACATATTCCCGTCCATAATATAGTAGGAAATGACCAAAATGCCTTTAAAATTTAAATAATGTCAAATCTTTCCTTTGGTGGACTATTTTGATAAGCCAAAGTAGATTGACCATAACTCTTTTCTCCGATATCGGATTTGGGTGAAATTAGTATCGTTGGAAGGATAATTCAAAGGGATTTCATTTCATATAAAGTAGGCCACCTATTTCGTCCTGTATAAGGAGTTATGGTCGTTTGAAGTTGACCCTAAAAATCTATTTTGATAGGCTGAAGTAAAACGAGTACAACTCCTTACTCAGGCATTGGATTTGGATGAAACCAATTGAATTGGAAAGAAGACTCAAAGATATTTATTTTCATAGGTCACAGATCTCCTATCTGATTATATTAAGGGAGTTATGATCGTTCGAAGTTGACCCAAAAATTTGGCTGGCCTCAGTAGTTTGGGTGCGGGAAATTTTTCTGCACATTTACTATTCCCAAATATTCCGCCCACCGTTTTATAGTTTTGAACGTGCTCGATTATATCTGAAACCTATCCGTTTTTGGAAATCTTTATATCGTTGGAAAGCTTATTCAATAACCTTCGCATGGAACCATCGATGGGCAAATTTTGGTATAAATAAAAAAAAATTAATTCCATATTAATAAGACCAATACACGTACTTGAATATGCCAATACACGTACTTGAATATGGGGTGTTACAGCGAAAGTGTGGTGACTCTTATGGGGAAGTGAAATG
>NW_025874504.1:0-1173 GCF_002878395.1 Capsicum annuum | reverse complement strand
ACGTGTGACACCAACAAGAAAGTTCTAAATTTCTACTTCAGTTCAATCCTACTTGTCAGCTCATGTAATTTTTTTTTTTGGAAGCTCGTCTTGCGGATTCTTGGTCCTTCAAACTCAAACCTTGAGTTAAGACATTGGGGCATATATATTATTCTGTTAAAACAATCTTCTCCAAAACCTAACCTCAACAGATGCAAACCAGCATTCATGCAGATAAGAATGAAGATGTCTAAAGGTTTCCATCGATAGAATTCATAGGATGCTCAATGCATTGGTCAGGGCAATCACTCCTTACATAGTCCAGCATGGTAAACACTCTTATAAGAAAAAAGATTTGCATGGCAACACACGATTCAAGTCGTACGATAAGATAGTTAAAATGGTAATAGCAAAGGAAGAATGTTGTGGTATGAGAGTGATAATCCAAGATGTTTAGAAGCAGACCAATTGAAATAGAACAACAACAACAAGAAGCCCAGTGTATCTGGGGAGGGTAAAATGTACACAGTCCATACCGCTACCCCCGAAGAAGTAGATAGGTTGTTTCCGATAGACCCCTGGCAATTGAAATAGAAGAACATCAATAAAAATCAGTTTATCAAATACTTTATGATGGAACACCTCATACAATGTAGTTCACTACCGAAACTATGAGGAGAGCTATTCAATTAGACAAAAATCTAGCAAGTACGACATATTGAATGTATGTATTATTCTGAATTGCTTTATATTTCATAAACGCAATGTTGCTTGGTTGAACTTTTTGTTTGTCGCTTTGTTGTCTCGTGATGTACTTAACAAACTTTTTGTAACACCCCGTATTCAAGTACGTGTATTGGCATATTCAAGTACGTGTATTGTCTTATTTATATGGAATTAATTTTTTTATTATTTATACGGAATTTGCCCATCGATGGTTCCATACAAAGGTTATTGAATAAGCTTTCCAACGATAAAAAGATTTCCAAAAATGGATAGGTTTCGGATAATATCGAGCACGTTCGAAACTATAAAACGGTGGCCGGTATATGGGAATAGTATATGTGCAGGAAAATTTCCAGCACACAAACTACTGAGGCCAGCCGAATTTTTGGGTCAGCTTCGAACGATCATAACTACCTTAATATAATGAACTGGGAGAGCTGCGACCTATGAAAAGAAATATCTTTGATT
>NW_025874503.1:0-4855 GCF_002878395.1 Capsicum annuum | reverse complement strand
ATGTATATTTATATATTACTGAAATTATTTTGTTGTGGATTGTATTTGAAATGATCTAAGATAAGTTCGGGAGAAATTTTTAGCACCGAGTGGGAGGTATAAAGAGACCTTACTTCCCTAGAACTATGTTCCCCTATAGGAGTGAGCCTGAGGCTGATTTATATAGTGATCACTAGTTTGTGTGGATTTTATATCGATAGTCCTACTCTGATTGGAAGGATAGGATGGCTCTCCCCAACGTGGGTTGTATGTTGGACTCCATATAGCTCACATGGTTTATGTCGGTTAAAGGATCTCCTAGTGTGTGTGTGTTTCCTTGTTCTATGGTAAATAGTGAAGTGATTTGAAAGTGGAATTGTGAAAGTTATTCTTTCAAAAGATTTAAATGACATTTACATTATGAGAATTGATATTCTTGATGAACTAAAAGTGATTGACAAATTATATGATGGCTCACTTGTGTTATTGTACTTATTTTATCCTCTCATGATTATGATGATTTTCTTCGGGCTATGTGAGTCTTTCATACATCTTGTATATTTCTTATAAATATTTATGATGATGATATATACAACTACATACACCCCCATATACTCGGTTCCTTTCTATGGTACTGACGTAGCCTCAAGCACCGTGTGACGCTCCGAGACCTATTTTTTGGGGCGTTACAATAGGGTTCTATGACTGTTAGGGAGTACTGTCTAAGGTTCAATCAGTTGGACAAGTATTCTCCTGGCTTAGTGGCTGATGATCGGGCTAGTATGAGTAAGTTTGTGACTGGAGTGTCTAGTTATATGGTTAAGGAGTATAGGTCTACTATACTGAATAGTGAGATGAATCTTTCTAGGCTGATAACTCATGCCCAACAGATTGAGGCAGACAAGATTAAGGAGAGAGATAGAATAAGAAGGAATAAGAGAGCTAGGTCCGAGCAGCACGAACAGGGTTAGACTAGATTGCAGAGAGAGAGAGTCTCCCTCAGTATCAGGATCGTTCATTTATGCCAGCACCGTCATTTGCTAGTGCTCTCGTGCCTAGAAGTTGGTAGGAGCAAGGTAGAAGGTCATATGCATCCAGGTCCCAGTACAGTACTGGCAGTAAGCCAAATCATCCCCTGTGTCCTAAGTATGGTAGGGCTCATTCGGATAAGTGTTGGGGTGAGAAGAGGGGTTGTTTTCGGTGCGGTGACATGGGTCACCGAGTTAGAGATTATCCACAGGATGGACAAGGGCGTCGTGGCTATCGCCCTCAGAACCAGACTCAGACTGTTAGTGCTCCAGTTCCAGTGACTCACCCAGCCCCAGGAAGACTCTCCCAATGTTGTTACTGGTATGCTTTGTATATTTTAGTTTGATGTGTTGGATACTGGATCCAGTTTCTCATATGTTACACCTTTGATTGCTGTGAATTTTGAAATGAGTCCTGAGATTATTCCTGAGCCTATCCTAGTTTCTACCCTAGTGGGTGATTCGATTGTTACCCAGAAAATGCATAAAAAGTGTCCTGTTACCGGTCTTCATAAAGTCTTATTGGCTAATCTGATTGAGTTAGACAGGGTAGATTTTGATATGATTCTGGGTATGGACTGGCTGTATTATTCTTATGCCTCTATTGATTGTCGGACCCAAGTGGTCAAGTTTCAGTTTCTGAGTACATCCATGTTTGAGTGGTTTGGGAATTCTGTGTCACCCAAGAGTCATTTTATCTCTTACCTCAAAGCTAGAAAGCTTATTTCCAAGGGGTTTATTTACAATTTGGTTAGAGTCAAAGACACAAAGTCTGAGACTCCAACTCTCCAGTCTTTTAATGTCGTCAATGAGTTTTCTGATGTCTTTCCGGATGATCTCCCAGGGATACCTCCCAATAGAGAGATAGAGTTCGGGATTGATCTTCTTCCCGATACTCAGCCCATTTCTATTTCTCCTTACTGTATGACCCCTGCAGAACTTAAGGAGTTGAAAGAGCAACTCAAAGATCTACTAGAAAAGGGTTTCATAAGGCCCAGTGTTTCTCCTTGGGTTGCTCCTGTGTTGTTTGTGAGAAATAAAGATGGCTCTTTGCGTATGTGTATTGATTACCACCAACTGAATAAAGTCACCATAAAAAATAAGTACCCTCTTCTGAGAATAGATGATTTGTTTGACCAATTGCAAGGTGCCAGTTATTTCTCAAAGATAGACCTTCATTCCGGCTATCATCAACTCAAAGTTAGGGAGTGTGACATCCCGAAAACTGCTTTCCAAACTCGTTATTGCCATTTTGAGTTTCTTGTTATGTCTTTCGGGTTAACTAATGCCCCAGCAGCTTTTATGGACCTCATGAATCAAGTGTTCAGACCATATCTGAATATGTTTGTCATAGTGTTCATCGATGATATACTGATGTACTCCCGTAGTGAGGATGAACATTTTGGTCATCTCTGAACTGTCTTGCAAACCCTTAGAGATCACAAGTTGTTTGCCAAGTTCAGCAAGTGTGAGGTTTGAATAGATTGGGGGTTAGGTTGTTTGACTCTGCTAAAGGTAGTATAGGGGCTCAGAGTAGTTCCGAATCCTCCTTGGTTTCAAAAGTGAAGGAAAAGCAATACTTAGATGCTAGTTTGGTCAGATCGAAGGAGTCAGTCAAAGACAAAAAATTAAAGGTTTTCTCCAAAGAGAGAGATGGTGTGTTGAGATTGCAGGGTAGATTGTGTGTCTCGAATATTGATGATCTAAGACAGAGGATTATGGCTGAAGTGCACAGGGCGCGATATTCTATTCATCCTGGTGCCACCAAGATATACCGAGACTTGCGGGAAATCTATTGGTGGAGTGTCATGAAGAAAGATATAGCAGCGTTTGTAGCTACGTGTGCAATATGCAAACAGGTTAAGGTTGAACACCAAAGACCTGGTGGTATGATACAAGAGTTTAGTATTCCCACCTGGAAGTGGGAAGAGATAAATATGGACTTTGTGATTGGTTTACCTCCTTCCCGACGCCATCATGATTCCATTTGGGTTGTGGTTGATAGGTTGACTAAGTATGCTCATTTCTTGCCTGTTCATACTTCATATACCACTGAGGATTATGCTAGATTGTATGTTTGAGAGCTAGTCAGACTGCTTGGAGTTCCCTTGTCTATCATTTTGGATAGGGGTACTCAGTTCACTTCGCGATTTTGGAAAGCTTTTTAGAAGGGTCTTGGTACCCAAGTGCTTTTGAGTTCTACTTTTCATCCGCAGACCGATAGTCAGGCTGAGCGGACCATCTAGACCTTAGAGAATATGTTGAGAGCTTGTGTACTTGACTTTAAGGGAAGTTGGGATGATCACTTACCGTTGATAGAGTTTGCTTACAATAACAGTTTCCACTCTAGTATTGGCATGGCTCCATTTGAAGCCTTATATGAGAGGAAGTGTAGATCACCCATAGGTTGGTTCGAGGTGGGTGAACTGACTGTGAGTAGTCCTAATTCGGTATTCGAGGCTATGGAAAAAGTTAAGTTGATTAGGGAAAGGTTGAAAATTGCACAGAGTCGTCAGAAGTCACATACGGATGTTAGAAGGAGAGACATTGAGTTTGAAGTTGGTGACCTAGTGTATCTAAAAATTTCACCCATTAGGGGGGTGAAGAGATTCGGAAAAAAGGGGAAGCTTAGTCCCCGTTATGTTGGTCCTTACAAAATTCTTAGCCGTGTCGGTAAGGTAGCTTATGAGGTCGAGTTGCCTTCCGAGTTGTCCTCTGTTCATCCAATATTCCATGTCTTCATGCTTAGAAAGCATATTAGCGATACTGTGGTAGTGGATAACTCTGTGAGTGCTGACATTCAAGAAAATCTTTCTTTTGATGAGATTTCTGTTGAGATTCTTGATTTTAGTGTCCGAAGACTAAGAAACAAAGAAGTTCCCTTGGTCAAGGTGTTGCGGCGAAACCAATCTGTTGAGGATGCAACTTGGGAAGCTGAGGCGGATATGCGATCCAAGTATCCACACCAATTTTTCGTGAACTTCGATCAAGCCGAAGGTACCGTTCTTTCCTAAATCATGCACTTTTGATAAAAGTTGCAGTAGTTCAGCTGTCATTTATTATCTGTTCAACTGTAGTTTCTTGAATTTATGCATTCTATGCTGCATTCAGAGTGAGAAACGATGTGGTGATTAGTCTAACGATTGGTTTCAGCTGTATGCTCTATTCCCTATCTAATCTTGGCATGTATAGCATCATTCGAGGATGAATATTCCCAACGGGGGGATGATGTAATACCCCGGGAAATTTTTCGTTGAAATTTTATACATAAACATGTTGGGTTCTATATTCTAGAATGAATTATAAATTTTCCGTGTGGAATGTCTTAGATTATGACCCACTGTTACGTAGAGTATCGAATAAGCTTTCCAACGATATGTGGATTATCCAAAACGGACACCCGAGCGACGAGTTATGAAAATTCCGATCGAATCGTGAGTAGTAGTGAACAGTAAAACGTGCAGGAAAAAGTACTGAGGCCTTGCGTATTTTTGCTCCAAATTTAAATGATCATAACTCCTTGTACATAATTATCTGGGTGATCTACTCTATATCAACGGAAATCTCTGCGAGTCTTCTTTCCAATGAAATTGGTTTCATCAAATTTGTCTATCGGAGCAAAAAGTTATGGTCGATCTACTTCAGCCCATCAAAAGCGAATTTTTGGGTCAACTTCAAAAGATCATAACTCCTTGTACACAATGATCTGGGTGAGATACTATATATCAACATAAAGATATGAGAGTCCTCTTTCTAATGAAATTAGTTTCATCCAATTTGAATATTGGAGTAAAACATTATGGTTGATCTACTTCAAACTATCAAAATAGTCCACCAAAGGACAGATT
>NW_025874502.1:0-13513 GCF_002878395.1 Capsicum annuum | reverse complement strand
TAAGAGTTAGGCGGATCATGCCGATCACCTCTATATCATATTACAAACCTTGAAAGATCATTACTTAAATTCTTTGTTTTAAAAGTGTGAGTTCTGGTTGAAAGCTATTACTTTTCTGGGATATGTCATTTCTAGTGAAGGGATTATGGTGGATCCGCAGAAAGTTGAAGTGGTTAAGAAGTGGCCTAGACCCACGACTCCAATAAATATTTGGAGCTTTTTAGGTTTAGTCGGTTACTATAGGAGATTTTTGGAGAGTTTCTTGACTATAGATGTCCCATTGACTAAGTTGACCCAGAAGAAGGCAAAATTCTTGTGGTCTAAAACTTGAGAAGGGAGTTTTGAGAAACTGAAAGATAAGTTGACTTTGGATCCAGTTTTGACCCTGCCCTAGGGAAATGATAGATTCGTGGTCTATTGCGATGCATCACATATTGGACTTGGGTGTATGTTGATGCAGTATGGAAGGATGGTGGCCTATGTTTCTAGCTAGTTTAAAGATCATGAGAAGTACTACTCGACTTATGATTTGGAGTTATTAGCTATGATGTTTGCATTGAAGATCTGGCATCACTATCTCTTTAGAGTTCATGTGGATATCTTTTCTGACCATTAGAGCCTATAATATGTTTTCACTCAGAAAGAGCTTAATCTCAAGAAAAAGAGGTGGATTGAGTTGTTGAATGACTATGATATGAGTCTCACTTACCACCAGGTAAAGCTAATATAGTTGCTGATGCTCTTAATAGGTTATCCATGAGAAGTCTTGCTTATGTGGATGAGGATAAGCAGGAATCAGTGAAAGATATTCACCATTTAGATAACCTTGGGGTTCGTCTCTTGGACTCTAAGGATGATGGTGTACTTGTGTATCAGGTGGCACAATCATCTCTTGCTGCTGAGATAAAGGAGAAGTAGGTATTGGATAGATTAAGGGAGATGTGGGTCAGTAGATGGTTGAAGTTTTTATGATTTGGTAGCGATGGTATCTTGAGGTATCAAGGAAGACTATGTGTTCCCGACATAAACGGATTACGAGAAAGGATCTTAGCTGAGGCTCGTGGGTCATGTTATACTATTCATCCTAGTTTGACGAAGATGTATCACGATCTTAAGGAGATTTATTGGTGGAATAATAGAAGTGGGATATGACCAATTTTGTGGCTAAGTGCATGGTGTGTCAACAAGTGCAGTTTAAGTACTTGAGGCCAGGTGGGTTGTGTCCGGAGATTGAGTTGCCTATGTAGAAATAGGCGATAATCAATATGGACTTTATTACCGAGTTTTCTTGGTCTTGAAATCAGTTTTATTCTATTTGTATCATCATAGATAGGATGACTAAGTCTGCTCAGTTTTTGCTAGGAGGACAATTATTCAATTAAGGATTATGCCAAGTTGTTTCTTAGGGATATTATAAAGTTTCATGGTACTTAGGTTTCTATTATTTAGGATCGTGGTACTCAATTCTCATCTAACTATTGGCGATCATTTTAAAGAGGTTTGGGAACTAAGGTGACCCTTAGTACTGCGTTTCACCAGCAGATGGACAGGTAAGTGGAAAGGAAAGTTCAGGTCTTAGAAGATATGCTTCAGGCTTGGGTGATTCACTATGGTGGTAGTTGGGTCGATTAGTTGCCTCTCATAGAGTTTGCATGTAATAATAGTTATCACTCTAGCATTGGTGTGGCTCCTTTTGAGGCATTGTATGGTAAGAGGTGTCATTCTCTTATTGAGTGGTATGAAGTTGTTTAAAATAAGTTGTTTGGTCCCGTCGTAGTTTACCAGCCATAGAGAAAGTGAAGGTGATTCAATATAGTCTTAAGATCATCCAAAGTCACCAAAATTCCTATGTATATGTGGGCGTATGGAGTTAGAGTTTGAGGTTGGTGATTGGGTGATCTTAAGGGTGTCTCCCATGAAGGGGTTATGTGGTTTTGAAAGAAGGGAAACCTTAGTCCTCGTTATGATGGTCCATACTTGGTTTTAAAGAGGGTTGGTAGCATTGCGCATGATTTGGAGTTGCCTTCTAGTTTGAGATCCATTCATCTGGTGTTTCATGTCTCGATCTTGAGAAGGTGCATGGGTGATCCTTCGTCGGTCGTCCCTTTGGAGGGGATGGGTATTTTGGACTTCTTGTCTTATAAGTAAGTCCTAGTTGAAATCTTTGATCGGCAACATCGGTTGCATATGAAGGGTGTTGCTTCAATAAAGGTTCTTTGGAGAAACCACAGGGTTGAAGAGGCCACTTGGGAAGCTGAAGAGGACATGAAGTCCAAGTATCCATTTTTATTCCCCATTCCGATAAATCGTTCCTAAGGTATGTATTATTCTTAATATCTTTGCTTTCAAAATTTATTAAAGGTAAGAGTAGAGTTAAATGGAGTCCAATCGTGCTTGTGTTTCCTTGACCCATCATTCGAAGATGAATAGTCCAAGTGGGGGAGAATGTCATGGCTTGAATTTTTAGCCCTTAAAAATTCTTCAGCTTTGGTCTCACTGCGTTGGTCATGAATCATGGTGACGAGTCATGAGATGTGGTTATGGGTCTTAGGACCCTGGTTCTAACCAAATCAAAAACTTAATAGAAAAGTTCTACTCTGAGTACGAGTGGCTCACTATGAACCGTGAGGATATGTTAAGAGTCATAGATTTAAATCGTAGGATGTCCAATGTTTAATTCATTTGGGTTTAGTGTTGCTCATGACTATACCATACGAGTCATAAGATCTCATTATGAGTGGGTTGTGGAGTCATAAGGTGGGCTGTGTATTGGGGTCCTAGATACTGTTTAGTTACAACTGATGGCCATGAATTGTAATGTGTGGGTGCGAGTCAAGGGCTTGTCTCGTAACAAAAGGTGACTTTTTTCCAGTTTTTTAGTCGAGGGCATTCTGGACATTTCCCCTCTTGTCCAACTTAAAAACCATGTCTTATAACTTCCTTAGGAAAGCATTAGCTATCATAAACACATCAAATAACCTCTCAAAACACTCCCAAATCGTTTTCATCAAGCTAATCAATTGGGGCTTCCAAGGGTGATTTCTCTCAATATGTCTTGGTGTTTAAGGCATATTACTCTTCCTTCATTGTCAATTTTGTAAAATCATGTGATTTAGAGATTTGTTCATGCGATATTGATGTTTGGTTTTGAACTATGGGTTGAGGGTTTTTAATATAAATTGCTCAAGTGTTTCTTCCATGATTTTTTAAAGCTATTGTGCTTAAATTGATGGTTTGTAAATGCATTGCGGGTGTATGGGAATGGTGGATGGTGGATGGGAATAGGGGTAAAAAGGAATCCCCAATTCAAATTGTTTGGTATGGAAATTGGTAATAATCTCAACCCACTTGTATAATTGATTTTGGTTTATGCATTGTCACTTGGCTTGACTTATTTCTTGAAACTAATGCATTGTATAAACGGTTAAATGGTTAAGGATGGTTTTGAAAAACCTTGTGGGGTACACGATAATCCCCCAAGTGATTTTATTATGAAAACCTTGTGGGGTACACGGGAATTCCTTAAGTGACTTTAATAATGGAGTCTACGGGATACATTTGAATCCCCTAAGTGTTGACTAATGACATTAATTGCAAGCTATAGTCAGTATGATGATACCAATTAATAATACCTTAATAATTGACTATTGGAATTGATGGTATGGTTATGTGTTAAATGTATTAATTGGCAAATAATAGGGGTTGTGATGGCTAGCCATGAAGGTGTGAGTCCAAAGGACGGACATTGGGAACTATGTTTGCTGACATAAGGGTTGGTCTTGATAACCGTGTTCTTGCAGGGTACAAGGAAATCCCTCAATCCTATAAACTTATATATGTATTATTGAGGGTGAAGGGTACAAGATAATCCCCAACCATATATGATATCTCTGGTTTGTGCGTTTAACACACACTGGAGCCCATTTAGGGGGTAACACTGGACCCATACAGTCCGTGGGTGGACTTATGATGGTAAGGCTACACAATCCAGGTTAAATGTTTTAAAGCTCATGGTAAACCTTGCTCCCTTCCCCGACATGGTATATATATATGTATGTATTTTTATATGGTTATGTGCATTGGTTTGACTTGATTTTAGATTGATGACATTACTTTATCTCTATCCCCGAGTTACATGCTAGCGTTTACCCTGCTAACCATCTTTGAAAACTGTATCCTAAGGTGATGCAGGAACCAACAATAATTCCAATCCTCTTGCTTAGTGACGTGGTGATTCCGGGATAACTTTTGAGGCAGACTGAAGTGGTGAGCTTCCATATTCCGGAAAACTCCATTTCATGCTATTGACTTTTTTATGTATTTATTACTCCTTTTGGTTTTGGTTTGGCTATGGTTAGGGGCACGTCTAGGATGGATATTCCTAGGTTTGATAAAAGGCTTTGTCAAACTACTGTGGGCATGGCTAGTGTCGGTATTGATACTGGTATTAGCATTGGCATTGGTTGGATATTTAGTTGTGGATGGTTGGTTTTTGTTATAAACTTAGTATAATGTTTTTAATTTAATATTCTCTTATCTTGCTATATGTTCATAATTCATTCGATGGGGTGTATGGTGGTTGGCTGCTTTAGGTATTGGGGGTGGTCTCCGATTCTTGTTGGACTTGAGATACCCCTCATGGCCAAGCCCCGATTCGAGTCGTAATAATATGACCAAGGAATGCTGCTTATTTCAACAATAATTCACACTTGCTAAACTGAGGAATGACTAGCGATCTTTCAGAGTTAGCAAGAAAATCCTCAAATTGTCTACATATTCATCCTCACTTCGAGAATAAATAAGGATGTCATTTCTAAAGTTAATGAAGAGTATGTCTATGCAATGCTTGAACAACTTGTTTATCAAGTTCTTAAAAGATGCAGGAGCATTCATTAGTCCAATAGACATAAAAATAAATTCAAAGTGATCATATTGAGTTCTGAAGGGTGTCTTCAGAATGTCACGTTCTCGAAAACTGAGATGAGGATAGCCTGATCTAAGGTCTATCTTAGAGAAACAATTTTTACCCTAAAGTTGGTCAAACAAGTAATTAATCTTGAGAATGGGATCCTTATTCTTGATCTTTACTTTGTTCAGTTGACGATAGTCGATGAACATTCTGAGATAACCATCTTTCTTGTGCATGAAAAAATTTGGAGCACCCCATGGAGAAATGTTGGGCCTAATAAAACCCTTGTCTATGAGATCTTTCAACTATTCCATCAACTCCTTAAGCTTGGATGGAGCGATTTATAGGGTAGAATTTAAATAGGTTAGTTATCTAAAAGGAGATCTATTCCGAAGTCAATTTCCAATTTGAGAGAAACTTCAGCTAGATCTCTTGGAAATACTTTTGGAAAGTGATTTGCCATTGGAACTGACTCAAGAGTTGAGGCTTTTGATTTTGAATCCTTAACCCAAACAAGATGATAGATGCACCTTCTAGAGATCAATTTTCTATCCTTAAGGTAAGGGACGATTCAACCCATACGCACTAAAGTACTACCCCTCTACTCTAGAACTAGTTTATTTGGAAACTGGAATTGGACTACTCTCTTTCTACAATCAATATAGGCATAGCAAGAGTGTAGCCAATCCATGCCAAGAATGACACCAAAAGCTACCATGTATAACTCTACATGGTCAACTAAGGTGACTTATTAGGAAATTATGGCTGGGAAATTTTTGTATACCTGTCTAGCTATGATTGAATCACCAATTGCATTAGAGACTGCGAAAGGCTCAGAAAGAATTTTAGGACTTGCACCAAAGTCTAATTCTATATATTTAATTAAAAAGAAACTGTGGATCTAGGGTCTAATACCTAAACATGAATATGGAAGACCTATAATGTAACACTAACTACATCATAATAATCTTTCTGATCCTGTTAGGTCAGAAGGGCATAAAACATATTCTGATGCCGACCGCCACCTGCTCTAGATGAGGTACCCTGCTGGAGTTGCTAAAATATTAGATTGAGTCCGCTGACAAACATCTCCACGCTTTTGATTATCACCTATTCACTCTTTCAAATGATGCCTTAGCTTGTCACACCCAAATAAATTCCACTACCGACCATACACTCTTTATGCTGATTTTTGCCATACCTCTTACAAACTAGATTAGTACGTACACTAGTAATTGAGACCTAGGACTTAGAGCCTTATGCCCTATCCTAACACTCTTGCGTTAACTTAGGCACTAGAGCACTAGCATAAGATAGGATTGGATAAAAAGATTTTTGGCGGAACTAAGAACAATTTCCACCATCTGACCTCTGCTGAGAGAAATTAAAACAACTTGTTTAGTCCATCTTACTCTCCTTTTCCTTCTCCATAATTTTCTCTTATTTATTTTGTTGAGAATGAGCCATCAATTTGGAGATATCCATATCCTTAATAAACATAATAGTACTACACTCTTTAACCACAACCTCAGAAACACCATACATAAACTTACTCATGTAGGCCCTAGAGTCAGCAACCATAGCCAGACATACTTTTCCAACTGAGTAAACTTAAAAGAATACTACATTACACTTATGTTGCCCTACTTTAGATATATTAATTCTTGCACCTTTTCCTCTCTTATCTCAAGTAGGAGGAAGCTTTCCAAATATGTAACAGTAGACTCATCAGTCTATCAATCCTACATCTCTACCTCTATCCTCTATCTATTGCTTGTATCAGGTGTGAGATCCTTGTAGCTGTGAAGCAGCTAAGTTAGCACTTTTAGTTAAGAGTGATACCCACGATCTTAGTAAATTTCTAAATACTATCGTAGAACTCCTATTGATCCTTATCAGAATTATACCCAATAATTACTAGAGGATTCATCCGAGTAAAATCTTGAAATCTAGTTGCTGTCATGTTTACTATTGGGTTTGCTGGTGCAACCACTTTCTGGTTGTTTTGGGTGTTCATAGATTGGGCTAACACTGTGAAAGAAGCCCTAAATTTTGCATGGAATACTTGATTATTCAGAGGGTTTACTGGAGCTGGTGGTGGTACTTGTTGATTCCTAATCCTTCTTCTATTAGTAATATTAGAAGGCATAGTTTGTAAACGTGTAGAGCACGAGTTAGAAGAAGTTTTTAATAGAGTTCACATTTCATCACATGATATGAAAATGAAAGAAGTAAAAGTTTTCCTAATACATTTCATAGCCTCTCATTCCTAAGTGTTGCTGCTTCATATCCATGAATAATACACTACTTAACACGACTTTCAGACACCCTAGAACACTTTAAACCTAATGGTCTAATACTAAGCTTTGCATGAACCAAGATTACCCCCTATTACAAGGTGATTCTTAGAATCACAAGTGACCCCAAGCTAACCCGAGGCCTAGCGTAAAACTAAGAATGCTGAAATAACTAATATAATACTGTGCGGAAGCAATACTAAATGCTATATTAGTGATCAAAAACAATAAAAATATATGAGTTTAAAATCATAAAGCTGAAAATAAATCTATCTAATTGTCTATAATCCACTAATTAAGATGAGTTGCTAGGACAAGCCCCTAGCTAACTCTAATTATCTAAAACTGAAATAAAAAAATAAAATACTGATACTAGTCCTCAAATGAGGTGGACTTAACAGCATACTACAGTTGATATGGTAGGGATCATACCATGTTTGGTTAGATGCTGAGCATCCAAACCTATATTATAAGTCTTTATAGCACAAAGAGAGGTATATAGTCAGTACTTTAAATGCAGTGAGCATACGAGATACTATATAAGCTAAGAATGCTAAAATGATATGATGAGCTAAATATGAACTAAAAACTGTAGACTGATGCAATAACCCAGTAATAATCATAAAATAATTTAATGTACTAAAATAACTGAACATATGGTCATGTCAGGTCTGAGACCGAATTATGGGAGCTACTATTAATCGACATATCTGAGCTAAATAGGGCCCAACTAGTGACCCTAGTTAGATGATTGTTAGTACCATTCCAAGGTACGAACACTAGTTATTGTGGATCCACTAATCTGATGTCCAAATAACTATAATGTTAACCTACGGTGGCAATGTAGTTCTAGGACTTAGGTTATCTGACCTTGTGGCTTCCCAATGCTAAGTACAAATCCCAACTAAAAGAAAACTAATATATTGAAATGCCCAACAATATTTATATTTTTAAACTGAAAAGCAAATGCCTTATATGAAAGCATTCCAAATCATGAAGACAAAAATACTTAGCAATCAACTAACAATGTATGATATCCTAGGTCATCGGGTGTTCATAACCTTCCAACTTAAAAGAATGCAACTATTATAACAATTTCATAAACTTAGTAAATTTAAAGAATTTAATAATTAAAATACAAAATCATGAATTTCACAATATAATTAAGGTTCAAGGTCATGAACATGTAATGGTACTGATGTTCATGATAAAATATGAATTACAACTTAATAATACCAATGAACTAAGGTATTAAGGAATGTATAATATTCATGAATCCTATACTTTGAAGAAGGAATTGATTTTAGTAATTGAATTAACATTAGGACTCAATGGGTGAAATGAGACCTATCGGTAAAATGCCACATACCTATATATGAGAAACCTGAAGAAATCTTTTAAATTGAAAACCTGAAGAAGATGAACCCTAACACTTCCTCGGAGAAAGAAATCACCTCTTTTCTCCATGTTAAAACTAAGTATGGAATGTGTTTCTGAGTAAAGATGGACTAGGTAATATTAACCTTAATAATCAGATGTGAAATTAACTTAAACACTATAGTTTTGATGTTAAAAGAGTGGAAAAAGACAAATCTGCCATTTTAAATTCGTACTTGAAAAAGTTGCATAGTAAGTCATACGCACCAACCTACGATCGTGGGATCCACCTACAATTGTGGGTGGTGATTTTGGTTGGGAGGATGAACTAGAGATTATTTGAACATGATCAGATGAGCCATAGTATAATCGTGGGACCCACTTACGATCATTCTTTGGTTTGTAATTTGGAAGTTCAAACCGGATCATTGTCGTGGTTCCCCCATATTGTTGGAAGATATACTTGTAAAGTTCCATGTTTTAGAGGCTCTTTAAGCCAGATGATACCACTATATGGTCATATAAGGTAACCTGGCAGTGGTTTGGCTCACGAAATCTCACCGCTGGACAATGCTTCACTAAAATGGACATAACTTCTTACTCCGATATCAGATTACGGTCAAAATGGATGTGTTGGAAAGATAATTAAAATATATATAATTTTATTGGTATTGAAACCAATAATACTTCAAAGTATAGGAGTTATTCTAATTTAAAGTTGATTGTTGAAAGATTCTTCTCAAGAAATCATTCGATAAGGAAGGTATTGACTTGACCCTGAGCTAGGAGTTATTTGAGGACTTAATACATGTATATATCACTAATAATACTATAAAAACATGATGTTTGATCCTAAATGGACTTGAAGCATGATTCTAATCATTTCTTAAATTATTGGGGTGTTACATTCTATTATAGTGTTAGGCTCACTGCTATAGCGCAATAAATCCCACTATAGCAGGATGACATCAGCCTAACAAAATTATATATGTCCTTGAATTGTATGTACTTGTGTCTCTACACAAGCATTGAATGATATCACAAAATTTCTGAGCTCTACACTAATATTGAGGCACTTTCTATTAATGATAGATTTGGTCATTACAATAATGCATTGATTTCTTTATAAAAAATGGATAGCTAACACACCATATTGGGTACAATGACTTTTAAGTAAATTTGTACTTGTAGCACAAATATTCTATACGTAAAAGCTAACACACCCATCATGGGTGGTCATTTGCTCTAATTTGCTATTGTTCCTTTTATTTTCAATTTTTTTTAGTTAGATGTCTTCTCCTTTTTACCTCCATTAGGTAACAATTGATGTTTATTTCTCATAATCTTCAGAGGTTTTTGTTGTTCTATGTAATTTCTATGTATAGTTGTAATTGCTTGTAAATAAGTCATCTCATTTTTGTGTGCTAAAACTCATTATGTGAGTGGGTAAATCATGTGTATTCTCTTATGGATGAAGAATGTTTTAATAGCATTATGTATGTTTTGTCATTGTATTAAATTGTCTTGATTCAAATATTTTTTTGTGTTAGTGGTTAAATTTGTTTTTTGGTGTGACATACATCATATTTACTACCAGCAAAGGTATAACGACCCTTTTTTCATTAATAAAATGTCCTTGATAAAAGTTGAAAGAATTCAAAAACTTCCATATATTTGAATTTGAGTATAAATTAACCTTTTATTTCGCTTAACAATCATTGAAGAAATAAAATTACAAAAGTGGTTCTGACATTACAAGGTTCGCTACAAGAAAACTAAGAGTTTTTGTAGGAAAAATATGAAAAGAATCCTATCACGACTCGAGGCTACCCCCTAGTCGCGACAACGGTGCTTACGGTTAAAAGTGACCACTAGCAAACCCATGAGCTAGTACCTCCTATGAGCACTAATATAATTTATGCAGAAGATAAACTGATAAAATGCTAACAAAATCTAAATACTGAAATATCTAAATGATAAGTCTAAAATTTCGGTGACCATTGATACTATTGAAATGACTGACTGACTGTCTGAAAGCTTCTAAACATCATCAAGAGTTCATCGGACAAACCCCCAACTAACTTTAACTGACTGGACATAAGTAAATGCTGAAATAATTAAAATAAATATATCATGTCCTCGATGGACAAGGACTCACCACTACTGCTACTGATTAACAGTGAGCTATCTAAGAACGGTATAGAAACTGAGCATCCAAAGCTATGTTATAACACAACATATAACAAAAGAAAAATATGCAGTCAGTACTTTAAATGTACAGGTATATGAGATGAGGACTGACTGAAATGCATGAGGTACCTAAGCATGAATGCATGAACATGTAATTTTTGAAAATGCAAGACCAAGTACAAACATATTTTTGAGATAAACTGTAATTAGAAAGACTAAAAGTTGTATAACTGAATAACTAAAAATTTGCACACTTGGTCAAGAAAACCTAAACTGAATACATTGATTATTGTACTAATACTGTGGGAGGTATCATATAACTGACATGCCCCAATATGAGCTAATTGGGGTAAAACTTGTAACCCCAGTTAGAGGCTGTCAGTACCTTGCCACGAGTACTAACATTGGCTGTGTGGATCTACAGATCTGATGTCCCGAAGGACCAGGGTGTCAAGCCTAAATTGATGGGTGACCCCTAATAGGAATTAAAGCCTAAACTAATGGATCGCCCCTCATATCCTACGCTGGCTACATAGTTCTAGAATACATAGACTGCTACTAAAGACTTTATCTAACTAATGGGGAAGCCACCATCCCTGCATTCGCTCGGTGCTAAATTTTACTCGTAACTGAATTGACACTAGTACTGAACTAAACTAAGTTTAACTAAGCATTATTTCTAATAACTGATAGTTCTTATCATGATCATAAATATCCGAGTAAATAACAAAACTCATGGTTTCACTGAATTGTTAGTTGAATATCTAAAATTATGCAAAACAAGTAGGTATTGGGTGTTCATAACCCACCAACACTGAATGATCATTAAATACAATATTAAGGCTCAAAACTGTAGTATGAAATCATGATTCAAAGACTCAAAGCATAGACATTTCATCAAACATGTGAGAATCATGAACTTGAATATGAGAATGTCTCAAAACATGGAAAAACAACATGGTTACATGACTAAGGTCATAACTTGATTATATAACATGAAATTCACTTGAATATAACATGAGAGATTGAAGCATATAGTATGAGAGAACCTAACTTACCATGGAATCATTCTTGGGCATGAATTAAGAAAAACTACTATAGAGAAACATCAATTAAAACTCATTTTGAACATATAAAACTCCATAATAAGAGAAAAATCCATACTTTAATTGAAAAGAAGGTTTATGGATTCTATGGGTGAAAGGGACCCATGGATGAACATCCCACATACCTTATTAGATGAATTCTTAAAGATTCCTTGAGGATTTCTTGAACTTGAAGCTTGAATTCCTTGATTTCTTGTGAAAGAGTTTGGCCTTGTTCTTGGGAAAAGGGAGGGTTTTTTGAGATCAATTTGTGAATAAAAGGGAAAATAATGCTCTTTGGAAGCCCCAAATTCTTGCTATAGATGGATTAGGGAAGGGAAAAGACTCAAATACCCTTAAAATGCCAAGGAATAAAAACTGGACATAATACAGAGGGCGTGGCATAGGCTCTGGAGTGGTGGACTAGGCCGAGTGGTGCCCACCTTAGAGCAGTGGAATGGACTAGGCAGTGCCTACCTTAACTCAATGGACTGAAGGGGGCAGCGTTCACTTATCTCTGTGGTACCACTGGTTTGGTTTTCTAAACATGCCCCTACTCTCATACGAAAATTCTAAAACTCATCTAAGACATACTTTGAACAACCCCGATCATGAATTAACTCAAAAATTGATGTCCCAAGGTTCGGAAGGTTAAATTTAAGATCATCAAAGTTTAGGGGTCTTGAAAATGCCTAAGTCCTCAACATTTAATGAAAATTCTAAGTCTTGGACCCCTTAAACACGCAACTGTGAGCTGAATTAAGCTTTGGATCTTACGGAGTATTATATTATCTCCTACTTTGGAATATTCATCCTCGAACTAGACTGGTTAGACTAACAACACTAAGGAAAGTGAGATCATAGATTAAACATGCATGACTGGAAACATGATTATATAACTGAGTCTAAAACGTAATACATTAAGTGAACTGGTTTTTGTGAATACATGTACTGACAAGAGAATGATTACATAGCTGAAACTGAGAATGAAAAGAGTAAATCTAAGGAAAATCATTACCTCAAGCTGAATCTTGGTTTGCGGAGAAGAGGCGAGGATACTTGCTTCACATATATGCTTCTACTTCTGAAGTAGCTCCTTCAATAGACGGATTCCGCCAAAGAACTTTAACCAAGGGAACTTCTTTATTCCTTAGCCTATGAATCTACCAATCAAGGATCTCAGCTGGGAATTCTTCATAGGAAAGGCTATCCTTAACGTCCATATCTTATAAAGGAATAACTACAATTGCATCACCAATATATTTCTTTAACTAGGAAATATGAAATACCAGATGTACAAACGCCAAATCTATAGGCAACTCTATCTCATAAGCTATATTTCTGAAATGACTCAAGATTCTATACGGGCCTACATAGTGGGGACTGAGTTTCCCCTTCTTTCAAAATCTCTTTACACCCTTCATAGGCAAAATTTTCAAATAGACTGAATCACTAATATCAAACTCAAGATCCCTTCTTCTCACATTTGCATAAGATTTCTGATGGCTTTAAGCAATCTTCAGTCTCTCCCATATCGACTGAACTTTCTTCATTGCCTTAAACGCTGAATCTAGTCCTATCAAAGCAGCTTCACCTGCCTCAAACCAGCCAATAGGAGATCTACATCTCCTTACATAGAGAGCCTCAAATAGAGC
>NW_025874501.1:0-2391 GCF_002878395.1 Capsicum annuum | reverse complement strand
TGGCAAAAACACTTAGGTTTGGTAAAAAATTAGGTGTTTACATATATTTCAATCTCAAGAAAATCTAATTAATTCATATACTTATTTGTATATAAATATAAATGATAAATTGTACATATTGACAACTAAACTATTCAAATACAAATAATAAATTTATTTAAAATAAATAGTATGATACAAATAAATTTGAAGTAAAAAAATATATAAAATATAAAATGCAATGACAAAAAAAAATATGAAGAAAAGAATATAAAAAAAGAAGAAAAATGACAAAAATGACGAACCAAGAATGAAAAAGGTGGAAATGGAAATACAAAAAAAAAAAGAATGCGAAGAAAAAATAAATAAAATTGAAAAATAAAATAAAAATTGATGAAAAGTAAGAAAGAAAAAAAAGTGTATGAAAAGAGTAAAAAATAAGTGAAAAAAATAAAAAAGAAAAAAAAGTAAATTAAAAGAAAAAAGAAAGAAAAAATAGTAAATTAAAGGAAAAAAAAGAAATAAAATATAGAAAAAAATAATAATAAAGGGGAGAGACTATATATAGAGTTTATTTAATTGATAAGAGATGCTATGAATTGTATAGGCTAAATGAGATAATTAGAAGCTTATATTTATTAATGTATATAGGTCTCAAGTGAATACGAATGATGAAATAAAAATGAGAAAGGAGAAAATGAAAAAAAAATACAAAGAAAAAGAAATAAAAATATAAAATATAAAAAATAGATGAAAAGATGAGAAAGAAAAAAAGAAATTATAAGAAACGAGTAAAAAATGCAAAAAAAAAAAAGTAAATTAAAGAAAAAAAGAAAGAAAAAACAAAAAAGAAAAGAAAAGAAACTAGAAAAGAAGAAAAAAAAATTTAAAGCATAGGTGGGTGATCTCTGTGTTTAAATGGATACCTATATTTTACCCATTTTATCCATATTTGTATGAACTTTTAAAATGAGTTGAAGTCCATATTTATCCATTTGACTCTTTTCATAAATATAGGCTGAAATTGCCACCTCAAGCCAAAAAAAAAAATAAGTTGGGAATTAGAGCTTTTAGTGGCTTATAAAAAGCAAATTTTAGCTTTTTTTTAAAGAAATTTTGAAACTTGCCAAACACTTAAAAAGATAAAAAAAAATAGCTTTTTTTTGACCAAAATATAAGTCCATCCAAACACCCACTTAAAATATAAATTAAAAATAGTAATCATAATAATAACAACAACAACAACAACAGTAACAATTTTAATAACAATAGAGAAGAATTTATTATTTTTTTAATTTAAAAAAGATGCTAAGAGAGGAAGAAAAAAAGGGAAACACGTAAAAAAAAAGATAAAATAAGTCAATAAATTTTAGAATAGATATTATAAATTTCAACTGCTTCTATTTCGTTTATTTTATTATGAAAAATTCTTAATTGATATCATCAATTCCGGATATATGGGGTTTGTTATATGGGTAGTAAGTATCTGTAAGTGCATGTGTTTGTCACTTTATTTTCAATTAGATGGAAGTTGTGTTTAATATATATTTTAATTTAGTGATTTGTTTTTGTGTGTGTGTGTGTTTTTTATGGGAATGTTAGTAAAATAGAAAAAAGTTTTGATTTTTATGCTGAGGCATTTATGCATCTCCTCTTCACATGCCTGAATAGCCAATCCTACCTTGTTTTTGATATTTTCACAATGAACAAGAGAGTTCTTAACCTAAAAATACTCTGCCTCATACAAATTGATAGAATGATATGATTGTTAGAAAAAGAAAAGATATGAAATTTATCTCTTTCCTAAGGGATTATAGGAAATTTGTATCCTTTTTTCCAGTGTTCAGAAATGCGATGGGAGCCCCTCTCACTGCATGTGGCTGATGTGAGTCAACCTTATAGAAGCGGCCGCATCACAGGGTTATGTGAGATGCGAGTTGAGGCAAATACATCATGTTGATTTTATTTTTAGGGTCAATTTTAAATTTAAAAAAGAGTCGCTTCATGTTGATTTTATATGTAAGATCAAATTTAAATAAATAAAAAAAGAGTCTACTGTTGCGACTACCACTGCTGAAATTATCTAGGTTTTACTTTCAGTACACTGTTGCAACTTCTTTTTCTTTTTCTTCACTGTCGCGACTTCTTCTTCTTCTTCACTGCTTTAGAAGAAAAACAATTAGATGCTTAAACCTTATCAATTTAGATTTTGTTTTTTCTTATTTTGTTTGGTTTATTTTGCTAATTCATTGAGCTGTTCTGCTATTGTGGTATGTGTATTTTTGGTGGTCTATTTTGCAGTAGGTGTTTTGATGATCAAACCTGTGATTTTGGTGTTTAATTTAAACTTTTGCTTATATATATTGTCTTTATTACTGATTATATAGTTGTTGTGGTCTTTTTTAGTTCTAT
>NW_025874500.1:0-1195 GCF_002878395.1 Capsicum annuum | reverse complement strand
GGGCATTTTTAGACCAAATCGGTGTGCTATAATCCACAGTTCCTGGGTTGGGACTGGGGTCCGGGCATGCTGTAGGCCAAAAATTGACCTGGGCATTCTAGGGAGGTTGGGCAGCATCCCAGTGTGGTTCATTAGGGTGGTCGGGGCCATTTGGGTGATCAAACGGGCAAAACAGTGCGAACAGGGCTTTTTCGAGTCAAATCGGTGTACTGCCCACGGTTCCTGGGTGGGCCCAGGGTCCGAGCGTGATATGGGCTAAAAATCAATTTGGGCATGTCAAGAGGTTGGGGATCATCTCAGTGTGGTCCATTTTGGGGGGCGGGGCCATTTGGATGGTCAAACATGTAAAACAGTGTGAACGGGGCATTTTTGGGCTAAATCGGTGTGCTATAGCCCATGGTTCCTAGGGTGGACCCATGGTTCGAGCGTGTAGTGGGCCAAAAATCAACTTGGGTATGCAAGGGAGGTTGGGGAGCATCCCATTATAGTCTGTTTGGTTGGGTGGGTCTAGTTGGGTGGTCAAACGGGTAAACCAGCATGAATGGAGCATTTTCGAGCCAAATCAGTGTGATATACCCCATTGTTCCTTCGGTGGGCCCGAGGTTCGAGCGTGTTGTGGACCAAAAATTGACCTGGTTGTGCCAGGGAGGTTGAGGAAAGTCCTAGTGTGGCCCATTTGGGTAGACGGGGCCATTTGGGTTGTCAAACGGGACAAACGGCATGAACAGGGCATTTTCAGGCTAAATCGATGTACTATAGCCCATGGTTCCTGAGGTAGGCCCGGGGTTCGGGCATGCTGTGCATCAAAAACTGACCTAGGCTTGCCAGGAGGGTTGAGGAGAATCGCAGTGTGGTATGTTTGTGTGGGCGGGGCCATTTAGGTGGTCAAACGGGTGAAACAGCATGAACGAGGCATTTTTGGGCCAAATCGATGTGCTATAGCCCACGGTTCCTGGGGTGGGCCCAGGTTTAGGGTGTGTTGTGGGCCAAAAATTGACCTGGAAATTCCATGGAGGTTGGGGAGAATCCCAGTGTGGTACATTTGGGTGGGTGAGGATATTTGGGTGGTCAAACGGGCAAAACGACATGAACGTGCATTTTTAGGCCAAATCGGTGTGATATAGCCCACAGTTCTTGGGGTGGGCATGGGGTTCGGGCATTTTGTGGGCCAAAAATTGACCTGGGTGTGCCAGGG
>NW_025874499.1:0-1039 GCF_002878395.1 Capsicum annuum | reverse complement strand
TGCTCGCTCTGGAGTTCCTGCTACATGATGCAACATTACTCTACAACGTTGAAGCCACTTTCCTAATCCTTGGAGTCTAAGTTCTTCCGAGAATGAAATATGATTAGGCAACACATCTTCAACATTATTTGAATCAGTGACAGGAGGGTTACTATCGCGATGTTCTCGATCAGCGTCCAAACTACTTCTCTGCAACAAGGCTAGAATCATTGGGTCCAATCCATTCTCCTTCAGAATCACTGCAAAATTAGGATCAAGCCCTTTATCTTGCAATAAACTAGCTAATTCACGATCGATGTGTCTTCCTTTCCGCTTTAACATAGATCTAATCCTGGGATCACTCAACTTTACTTGAAATGCAAGTGCCAAATTCAAGTCTAGTATCTGTTGATTTGCAGAAGTGGATGTACTAGAATCACCGCCTTGGCTTTCAAGGCCACTGCTAGAACAAACAACCAATGAACTATTATGCTCTAAATTTCTGTCAACATATGATGATCCTACTTCAAGCTCTTGAACAACTGAACGACAGGAACTACTACGTAGAGCTAGACTTGGTCTTCCACTGTCTATGCTCTTATCAGTATTAATCCCCTCAATGTTATTCCAGGTACTGCCATCACCAGTGCAAGGCACAGTTGCATTACCAGGATGACCAGCATCACTACTACTGCGTTTAACACTTGATCCACATCCCTCAGAAGAAGTTGCAGAGCTATTTTGGTCTTTTCTACGGAAACCTTCTCTAAGGCGGATAATTGTGCTCTGTAAGGCATCTCGTCTAGCTGCTAATGGGTCTGTAACTGATAAATGCCGTGAAACAGCAGCACCCAACAGCACAGATGCTACAACTGCATAACTGATACAATGTCCAAAGTACCTAAAACAAAATTATTGCAGTAAAAGATTAGAAGATTTTTTTTTGATAACAAGATATTACAAGTTTCTATTCAACAAATAATATTAAAAGGGATGCATATGCCACAAGTATAAGAAGACTTGATTATGGAAGAAAATGAATTAGCATGGGTTAACAACA
>NW_025874498.1:0-1581 GCF_002878395.1 Capsicum annuum | reverse complement strand
GTTGTGAATGACCCTTATCTGGTAGGTACTCAAAGTGAGAATGGTGGGACCCTAAACTAACAGGTTAAGCCACTTTATCAACCCTGATCTGATAGGCTAAGATGTCTCAACCTACGCTGTCTACGTAGTTCTGGAACACAAGGATGACTGCTAAGAAACATACCCTAAACTGGTAGGTGAGTCCCCATCCTTGGGTTCACTCGGTGCTAACTTCTACTCCCATCTGAAGAGACTAAACATGATTCAACTGACTGTACATAGACAGATTAACTAACTTCCGTTGACTGGCGGAGTAGTACTATTATTTGAGAGTTAACTGAGATCATGAGATTTCTGAGGTTTCCTGAGTCACATGACTAACTGAGTTCTATAGATTATAGCTTGACTGAGATTATTGTGACAACATGACATGGATTTAGGCACACAACTATGTTTTTCGAGTACGAATCCCCCCAGGACTCAATAGAAGGAAACTGACACACATGGCATGACTTGATCACAAGATTTGAGTCCACAATTCATAATATCATAAGTAGGGGATATCATATTTCATATAGTTATTCAACATCTTAAACATTGTAGGGAATGCATGGATATATTTCGTGTACATATTGTATATCTCCATTGTCTTGCATGCTTCATACCACCACAATAGCAACACATGAAAAACATGGAATTCATACTGAAGTATATAGCTAACATGAACTTGTCATTTAGACATCATAGAACCATACAAACATAAATTTCTAGCATCCTAAGCATTTTATCAAACACCTTACATGCATTCTTTAAGGCATAGGTGGGTTTCATACTTGCACCATATTAAACCACCTAAAGTTTATGGTTTTCAAATAACAAACATATATATTCCATGAAAACACCTTTAGACATCACATTGAAACTTAAACAACAATTGTCAACATGTACATACGCATATCACCACAGAAAGTTTAAAAAATAATATTTAAAATATGGTTCTTGAGCTTTATGAATGGATTGGATCCATAGATGAACACTATGCATACCTTAGTGATTGAATCTTAAAAGAGATCTAATGTTTATGAAGGTTCTTGAAGAATTCCTAAGGCTTGCTCTTGAGGAGATGATTTTGAGAGAAAACCCTAATCTTGTAGTTGAGAGTGTAAGGGAGGGTTTTTAAGATGCTTAGCTGAAGAAAAATGGGAGAAATTACGCCTCTTTAGGGTTATAAGTCGTGGGAATTAAAGGTAAAAGATCAAAATACCCTTATGAAATAAATTCCCAGTTGCTGAAAATAATAGCTGACGATATTTATGACAAGGCGTTAAAAATGTGGTAAGCCGTCAAAAATGTCGTCACACAGAAGCTGGACTCTGCCTAAGGCTGACGATATTTATGACATGGCATAAAAAATGTGGTAAGCCGTAAAAAATGTTGTCACACAGAAGATGGATACTGCCTAGGGATGACGACCTTCGTGATAGGGCATCACAAATGTGGTAAGCTACCACGAATGTCGTCACTTAGGAGATGGTTTCTGCCTAAGGCTGACGACCTTTGTGGTAGGGCGTCACAAGTGTGGTAAGCTACCACGAATGTCGT
>NW_025874497.1:0-1514 GCF_002878395.1 Capsicum annuum | reverse complement strand
TCAAGCCGAATTTCTTCTAATACTAAATTATGTCTTTAAGGCAAATTAGTGGCATATAACTACGAACACCGAAAAAGAGAATACATTGCCACTAATAATAATAAAATCAAATCCTGCATCATGATTAAAGGTTCGAGTACAAAGGTAATTAACTAACTATACTAAATAACACAAAAGAAGCAAGAGTTTTTCTTATACAATGGTAGATCATTATGCAATTTTTGTAATTATTGAAAAGTTTAGCAGCGCAACCATAAGATTCAGGGTCAGGATTAAATTAATTGGTGTTTTGTAAGATGTCTATAGTCTTCTTGGGATGAAGACTGAGAGGCAAGGACTGCTTGTTCTTTTATGCTTCCCTGAGTGCTGACTTCTGCCTCTGTCATATCACCGGCAACACATGCACTATCGACAGTCTTACCAGCTTTCTGCATTAGAAAAAGCCACACATTCAATAAATGAGTCGAAAAATGCAGATCCACCACTTTAATGTCCACCTATAATATACATATAAAACACAACTAAGACTCAATCCAAAAAACAAAAGCCGACTATGTGAGACTTCACTATTCCGATAGATCTCAACAACTTCTTTTCATCAATAAATACACTGTCATCTTTCTATATTTAGGAGGAAGCTAAGCGAGAGCAAAAACCTTTTTCCTCCATTCATTGCAAAAGCATCAGCACACCTCCTGTTTCTTCCTCCCACTGCATATAAAATCATGTATAATTGTTTATCAACCTCGAGCAAATAGTATGTGCGAGTAGAATGAAAATTGCCAACTTACAGCAAGTAGTTATAAGATCTACTACTTCACAACTCTCAAAGAATGTATTATCTTTAATGGAAGGAACCAATAGCTTGGATAATGCCTTCATCTCTCTCAAGCCAATTCTCATTATTGCAGCTTGTTCGATCATTTAGGAACAAACAAGACACATTAATCAGGGGAACAAATTGCTTCATTTCCTTAAAACACAGAGAGATTCTATATATTTTTGGCTGCTACCTTAGTGTTATTTCCCATTTCCAGGTCGTCCACAAACCCTGGTATATCACAAATTTAAATAATCCGTTACTCAAAGCTAAAATCAAATAACGATAAGATACATGACAATAAAGGCAACATCTGATGCCTTCCACAACTAATCTGTGGACAATTATTTCAGAGATATTTGTTTAAAGTAACAAACATATCAACTCTGACAGTGATTTTAGAAAGTATAAAACACAAAACATTTTTATTGATGTGAAAGTAAACATCTACTCATCATCAAAACCTATTCAAAGACAAATAAACCCAAAAAAGAAAAATTATACTTAGTCATAAACCTGCAAGGTTTAAAAATCCAGAACCTCAACGAACCAGGCCGAACATCTCCATACCATAGGTCAGCGCACTGTGCTCCAAAGTCATCTCCCCCTCCCTACTCCCAACCCCAGCTACAATCTCTCTCCACACCTCATCCACAGTCTTACTGGGCTCCACATTCCCACCACCACCACCAAC
>NW_025874496.1:0-4689 GCF_002878395.1 Capsicum annuum | reverse complement strand
TTGAAAATTAATTAAATGTATTTATGGTAAAAAAATTTCCTTATTAGAAGACATCAGAATTTCTATATCTTTTTCTAATTTAAGAATTAAAAATTAATTAAATATATTTATGGTAAATCTTTCCTTATTTGAAGTCATACAACTGATACATTTTTTAATTAGTTTAAGAATTCTAAATCAACTAAATTTGATTTTAAGAAGATTTGAAAAATCTAAAAATAAATATAAAACTATTAGAATAATAAAAAATTAAGAAGTTCTAGATTTTTAAATATTTTAAGTACGTAATAGAATGTAATCAATAAATTTGTAAAGATTTGACTTTAAAAATAAGGAACGATTTTAATTTATATATATACACACACACACACACACATATATATATATATATATATATATATATAAAAAAAAATAAAATAATCATAAAAATAATATGGTTTAAATTGATGCATCTCTCTTATCCTGTGGCAACAAGAGAAAGAGATACACAAATGTAAAAGTGATACCATCAACCACTTGCAATTGGGAAACATATATGTGTATATGTTTATGTTTACATTATTATATTAAAGTGTGAAAGATTTTTGAAAAGTGATTTGAACTTTTACACTTTATTAAAAATCTCCGCAATAGATAAAATTATTTAATTTTAAATAATCAAACGTTACACGTGCGAGGCACGCGCGACTAAACTAGTATATATATATACACACATACACACACACACACATATATATATACACACACACACAACTATATATATTTATATATATATATATTATGTCGGTTCGATTTGGGTTCGGTTTGACTTTTTTTTGGTTAACACCAAACCAAACCAAGAATAGTCGTTTTTTTTTAAACGCCAAACTAACCAAACCAAACCATAAGTTAGGTTTTTTTCTCGGTTTGGTTTGGTTCTTCGATTTGGTTTGACTTGACGGTTTGGTCTATACACCCCTACCATTGACCATAATGGGCTACACTAGGCCGCTACCCAGCCTGCCTGGGGCAGTTCGATCGATTTTCGGCCCAAATCACGCCCGGCTTCCAGGCCCACCCCAAAAATGTAGGCTATAGCAAACAGATTTGGCCACAAAATAGGCCATTCAAGCCGTTTCGCTCGTTTGACCACCTTAAATGCCCCGCTGATCACAATGGGCCATACTAGGCCGCTTCTCAGCCTGCCTGGGGCAGCCAGATCAATTTTCAACCCAAATAATGCCTGGCCCCCGGTTCCATCCCAAAAACTGTGGGATATAGCATACCGATTTGGCCCCAAAATGTCCTGTTCGTGCCGTTTCGCCAGTTTAACCACCCTAAATGTTCCGTTGAGCATAATGGGCCACACTTGGATGCTCCCCAGCCTGCTGGGGCAGCCCGTTTGATTTTTGACCAAAATCACGCCAGGCCCTCGGGCCTACCCTGAAAACGGTAGGCTATAGCACACCGATTTAGCCCCAAAACGGCCCGTTCACACAGTTTCGCCCGTTTGACCACCCTAAATGCCTCACTGACCACAATGGGCCACACTAGACCGTTCCCCAGCCTGCCTGCGGTAGCCCGATCAATTTTGGACCCAAATCACGCTCGACCCCTGGGTCTACCCCAAAAATAGTGGGCTGTAGTAAACCGATTTGGCCCCAAAATGGCCCGTTCGCACCATTTTGCCCATTTGACCACCCTAAATGCCCTACTGACCACAATGGGACAAATTAGGCCACTCCCCAGCCTGCCTGGGGAAGACTGATCAATTTTTGGCCCAAATCACGCTGCCCCTAGGCCCACCCCAAAACCGTGGGCTATAGCACACCGATTTGGCCCAAAAATGGCCCGTTCGCACCGTTTCGCCCGTTTGACCACCCTAAATGCCCCCCTGACCATAATAGCCCATAATGGGCTGCTCCCCAGCCTGCCTGGGGCAGCCCGGTCGATTTTCATCCTAAATCACGCCTGACCACTGGGCCAACCCCAAAATTATGGGCTATAGCACACTAATTTGGCCCCAAAATGGCCCATTCGCACCATTTCACCCGTTTGACCATCCTAAACAACCCGTTGACCATAATGAGCGACACTAGGCTGCTTCCCAGCCTGTCAGAGGTAGGTCGGTCGATTTTTGGCCCAAATCTGAGCTCAACCCAAAAATCATGGGCTATTGCACACCGATTTGGCCCTAAAACGGCTTGTTCCCGCCGTTTTGCCCGTTTGACCACCCTAAATGCCTCCCTGACCATAATGGGACATTTTAGGTCACTCCCCGGCCTGCCTGGTGCGGCCCGATCGATTTTTAACCTAAATCATGCTCGGCCCCCGGCCTACCCCGATAACCGTAGGCTATAGCACACCAATTTGGCCCGTTTGTGCCATTTGACTACCCTAAATGCCTCGCTGACCATAATGGGCCACTTTAGGCAGCTCCCAAGCCTATCTTGGGCAACCCGATTAATTTTAGGCTAAAATCATGCCCGACCCCCGAGACCAACCCAAAAAATTATGGGCTATAGCACACTGATTCGGTCCTAAAACGGCTCGTTCGCGCCATTTTGCCTGTTTGACCACCCTATCTCTGACCAAAATGAGCCACACTAGGCCGCTCCCCAGCCTGCCTGGGGCAACCCGATCGAGTTTCGACACAAATCTCGCTCGGTCGAGGGCCCACCCTAAAAACTGTGGCTATAGCTCATCGATTTGGCCCAACACAGCCCGTTCGCACTGTTTCATCCATTTGACCACCCTAAATGCCCCGTTGTCCACAATAGGCCACACTAGGCTACTCCCCAGCTTACCTGGGGTAGCCCGGTCAATTTTTGGCCTAAATTACGCCTGGCCCCAGGCCTACCCCGAAACTTGTGAGCTATAGCACATCTATTTGACCCCAAAATGGTCCGTTCGTGCCATTTCGCCCGTTTGACCACCCTAAACACCCCGCTGAACACAATGGGGCACACTAGGCTGATTTTCCGCATTCCTTGGGCAACCCGATCGATTTTTGGCCCAAATCACGCCTGACCCCCGGACCACTTTGAAAACCGTAGGCTATACCACACCGATTTGGCCCCAAAATGGCCCATTCGTGCCGTTTTGCCCGTTTGACCACCCTAAACTCCCTGCTAACCACAATGGTCCATACTAGGTCGCTCTCCAGCCTGCCAGGGGCAGCTCGGTCAATTTTTGACCCAAATCATACCTGGTCCCTGGGCCCACCCCAAAAACTGTGGGCTATCCACACCGATTTGGCCCCAAAATGGCCTGTTCGTACTGTTTTATCCGTTTGACCACCCTAAATGCCCCGCTGACCATAATGGGCCACGCTAAGCCACTCCCCAGCCTACCTGAGGCAGCATGATTAATTTTCGACCTAAATTACGCCTGGCCCCGAACCTACCCCCAAAATCGTGGGCTAAACACACCGATTTAGCCTTAAAATGGCCCACTCACGCTGTTTCGCTCGTTTGACTACCTTAAATGCCCCGTTGACCACAATGGGCTATACTAGGCCGATCCCCAACCTGCCTGGGGTAGTTCGATCAATATTGGCCCAAATAACGGCCTGCCCCTGGGCCCACCCCCAAAACCGTAGGCTATAGCACACTGATTTGGCCCCAAAACGGTTCATTCGCGCCCCTTCGCTTGTTTGACCACATAAATGCCCCGCTGACCACAATGGGCTATACTAGGCCGCTCCGCATCCTATCTGGGGTAGCCCGATCAATTTTTGGCCCAAATTATGCTCGGCCCCATGGCCCACCACAAAAATTATGACCAAAATGGCTCGTTCGCGCAGTTTCGCCTGTTTGACCAAAATGGGCCACACTAGGTCGTTCCCTAGCCTGCCTGGGGAAGCCCGATTGATTTTTAGCCCAAATCACGCCCTGCCCCTGGGCCATCCCTATAAACCGTGGGCTACAGCACACCGATTCGATCCCAAAACTACCTATTCACCCTTTTGATCACCCTAAACGCCCGCTGACCACAATCGGCCATACTAAGCCGTTCCCCATAATAATCGGGGTAGCCCGATCGATTTTTAGCCTAAATCACGCCCTGCCCACCACAAAAACTGTGGGATATAGCACACCAATTTTGCCCCAAAATGGCCCGTTCACACCGTTTCCCCCGTTTGACCATCCTAAACGCCCAACTGACCACAACGGGCCACATTGGGCCGCTCCCCAGCCTGCCTGGGGTAGGCCGATCAATTTTTGACGTAAATTACGCCTGGCCCCTGGGATCACCCCAAAAATCGTGGGCTATAGCACACCAATTTGACCCAAAAATGGCCCGTTAGAGCCGTTTAGCCCGTTTGACCACCCTAAATGCCTTGATGACAACAATAGGCCGCACTAGGCCGCTCCTTAGCCTGCCTGGGGTAGATCGGTCAATTATGGCCCAAATCACGTCTGGCCCCTAGGCCCACCCTAAAAATCGTGGGCTATATCACATTGATTTGGCCCTAAACCCATTCACGCCGTTTCGCTTGTTTAACCAACCAAATCGCCTAGAAAACCAAAATAGACCAAACTAGGCCCCTTCTCAGCCTGTCTGTGGTAGCTCGGTTGATTTTTGACCAAAATCACGCCCGTACCCTGGGCCCACCCAAAAAACCATGGGCTATAGCAAATCGATTTAGCCCTAAAATGGACCGTTCACGCTGTTTCACCCGTTTGACCAACCAAACCTCCCAGAAAA
>NW_025874495.1:0-2470 GCF_002878395.1 Capsicum annuum | reverse complement strand
TTAAATGACAGATAATCTTAAAATATTAATCTTATATATACTTAGAAATATAGAAATTATAGATATTAAGAGAATAATATTAGAAAAATATTAGACTATGAAATTGAAATTATAAATTGGATAGAACAACTATACCTAGATAATTACCCAGATGGATATTATTCAGACTAAAATGTTAGAATATATTAGAAAAATTAGAGAAAACCAAAGTGACATATATGAAGAAATTAATTATAGAAACCGATTCAAAGAAATAATGGAAAATCTAAAAGAAAAATTAATATGGATAAAAGAAACCATAGAAAATTTAGAAAAAAGTACAGATAATAGTTTATAAAACATAAAAAACTCATTAAGATAAGAAGAAAGAGAGATAATTAATAAAATTAATAACCTTAATTCAGATATAAATTATAGTACAATTAGAATAGAATATTACACGAATATTAGTAAACAAGCAACTACTTTAGAATAAAATGATAAACTATGAGTATTTAAAATACTGGAGACAAGATATGGAAGAAATAAGATTAGAAGAAATGCTTATGAAAGGGAATTTAATCGAATATTTTAGAACAAAAGATATAGAATATTTAGAATACCTTAAAAATAATATAGAAGAATTACAAAGACTAGGAGAAAAAACAAAAGAATACTACAGTAAAGCATTTAATTAAATACCATTTAATCACCCCTCAAGATATGAACAATAAACTAAAAATAAAAATATTTAAAGAAGTTAAGAAATATCCACGTACAGATAAAAATAGATCCATAATTACAATAGATCTATTAAAGTTATCCGCACCCCTACAATTGGTATCATCTCTTCTTAGGTTTTCCTTAATGTTGATGAATCATAGACTTGTAAAAGAATTTGTTAGATTTCTTTTTCTTAGAAATCATATTTGTTAGAAGATTATGCTGCTAGCAGCTTGCTAATCAGGCCATGAATATTTGCAAAGATGTCTAAATAACTTCAAAATAATGGTGATATTTTGATAGTTGATGCTATTTAATTATGATTTACGTGTTTAGTACCCTCAATGAGTGTCATATTTATAGTTTTCCTTTTCTTTATATATTTTTTCTGATTATATAAAGTGTTCATGTTCCTAGACGTTCATTAGTCCCCTATTCCTACTTAAACACCGTCGTAAGACCTTTAGGTATGAACATGAGTTCTAATTGATTTCTAAATTTTTAGTAGAGGCCTTAAGTAGATTTGAGAAAAATGCTGATTTATTTGGAAGCTGCATGCAAACATGTCTTCCTGCACACACATATTCCCTGTAATATCTATAATATTGGATAATGAATTCCTTGAACACGAAAGGGTATTTTTGTTAGACTTTGCGATTAATTGTTTTCTTCAAAATTTCTCTTTGTTCTTGTATATAGTAAGTTGTGAGCAATTGATTGAGGTGGTTGTATTTTAGCATCGTGATTAGTAGTCACCTTAGGTCGTGATCACTTGAATCCTTGAGAAATTTTATTTGAAATTCGTTTTGTCATTTTGTTCTTTTCTTTCCTTGTGAGATTTTATTTAGTGCATATTTTTATGTTAAGGAGAAATCTTAGGCATTCTATTTGGTTTGATGGAGTTCATAAGTCGCCATGATTTATTTTTCGATTTTGTTTGTTAACTTCTCTATGTGCGTTCAAGAATTAAATTTCCATTATCTAATTCTTGTCTTATTTTCTTTTTGCGTATGCATTTGGAACAAATGAAGTCTTAATTCAAGACTTTTGCTAATGAAGTCTCAAAATGACATTCGATGTTACCCCTCATCCGAACAAGGAGTCATATTCTATACTCTCAAGTCTAATTCGCTAGCAATTTAAAGCCTCTTCCTTTCCTTCAAGCTCTATTTTCTTTGTATACATATGTCATATTGTCTTTCATTACTTTATTTTTTTACACGCTGCCATTTAGATTTGATGTCTTGATTGCTTATGTTTGAACTAGTATAAGCTTATTAAAATGAATGGCAAATTTATCTATTATCCTCCCCACCCTTTTGTTTAGATCGCGATTTTATAAACTACTCACTTGACTTAAGTGTATGACTAGTATAGTTAAAGGATAGAATTTCCGCAAGCAAGAAAAATATTTTTTTTTTCTCTAAGCTTGGTAACGAATTTTCCACGGAATATCCTTTTACCAAATTTATTTTAATACTTTCCATACAAATCGGAAAATCCTTTATTTGCAAAATTGATTTGTTTTCTAACAATTCTTTCAAGTTCCTTTTAGTACAAAAATGCAGATTTTAAATATCCAATATGTAAGTTATATGTTAAAATGTTGGATTTTCAAAAATCTTACAATATGGGTTTGTGTATGCCAAAAAAGGCCGAAATCATATCCCTTTTTTAAATACGTTCCAAAGAATAAGATCCAAGTTGTATCACAATTTAACATCATGCATATATTATTATATAATTTTATTGGATACTTTAATTTAAA
>NW_025874494.1:0-1760 GCF_002878395.1 Capsicum annuum | reverse complement strand
AAGAGCCATCTTTCTTTCTCACAAACAACACAGGAGCACCCCAAGGAGAAACACTAGGCCTTATGAAACCCTTATCTAGTAGATTTTTGAGTTGCTCTTTTAACTCCTTAAGTTCTGTAGGGGCCATACGGTAAGGAGGAATAGAAATGGGCTAAGTATCAGGAAAAAGATCAATCCCAAAATCTATCTCTCTATCAGGAGGTATCCCTGAGAGATTATCCAAAAAAAATCAAAAAACTCATTGAAGACGTTAAAAGATTGGAGAGTTGGAGTCTCAGACTTAGTGTCTTTGACTCTGACCAAATGGTAAATACACCCTTTGGAAATAAGCTTTCTAGCTTTGAGGTAAGAGATAAAATGACTCTTGGGTGACACAAAAATTCCCAGACCACTCAAACATGGATGCACCCAAAAACTAAAACTTGGCCACTCTGGTCCAACAAACAATAGAGGCGTAAGAAGAATACAGCCAGTCCATACCCCGAATCACATCAAAATCTACCATGTCTAACTCAATCAGATCAGCCAATAAGACTCTATGAAGAACGGTAACAGGACACTTTTTATACACTTTCTAGGCAACAATCGAATCACCCACTGGGGTAGAAACTAGGATAGGCTCAGGAATAATCTCAAGACTCATTTCAAAATTCACAGCAATCAAAGGTGTAACATAGGAGAAACTGGATCCAGGATCCAACAAAGCATACACATCAAACTGAAATATACGAAGCATACCAGTAACAACATCGGGAGAGTCTTCCTGTTCTTGGTGGGACGGTAAAGCATAGAATCTATTCTGGCGCTGCTCACCAGCATTGCTAGAAGAGGCACCCTGAGCTGGGGCTGGGCGAGTCACTGGAACTGGAGCACTAACAGTCTGAGTCTGGATCTGAGGGCGATAGTCACGATGCCCTTGTCCATCTTATGGACAATCTCTAACTCTGTGACCCATGTCACCACACTTGAAACAACCCCGCTTCTCACCCCAACACTCACCCGAATGATCCCTACCACACTTAGGACACAGGGGACAATTTGGCTTATTGCCAGCACTGTACTAGGACCTGGATGCATATGACCTGCTACCTTGCTCCTGCCTACCTTTAGGCATGGGAGACTAGCAGATGACGGTGCTAGCATAGACGAACTATCCTAATACTGAGGGCGACTCCCTTCCTGCGATCTAGTCTGACCTTGTCCGTGCTGCTCGAACCTAGCTCTCTTATTCCCTTTCATTCTATCTCTCTCCTTAATCTTATCTGCCTCAATCTATTGAGCATGAGTCATCAGCCTAGAAAGATTCATCTCACTATTCAACATAGCAGACCTACACTCCTTAACCACCTAACTAGATACTCCAATCACAAACTTACTCATACTAGCCCGATTATAAGCCACTAAGTTAGGAGCATGCTTGGCCAACTGATTGAACTTTAGATAGTACTCCCTAACAGTCATAGAGCCCTGTCGCGGGTTCATAAAGTCTTCCACCTTCGCCTTCCTCATCTCCAAAGGGAAAAACTTATCCAAGAATGCATCCTGGAACTCTTGCCAAGTCGTAAGGACAGCTTCCTTACCTCTACCTTTCCTCTAAGAAACAACCCAGTTATAAGCAAGGTCTTTCAACCTATACGCAGCAAACTCCATACTATATTCCTCAGATACATACATTACCTGAGTAATCTTCCGTACCTCCTCTAAAAACAACCATGGATCCTCATCAGACTTGGACCCATAGAATTCCGGCGGATTCATCC
>NW_025874493.1:0-1540 GCF_002878395.1 Capsicum annuum | reverse complement strand
TAAACTAAACGGACCGATTTCGGGTTGGCCCAGCCCGGCCCACTTGACACTCTTACCTCCGGTTCAAAATAAGTCTATTTTTGAGCTATTTTTTATTCTTCAAGTGACATGTCGAAAATTTCTTTCAGTTTTACCCTTCATTTACACTTTCAAGATTATGAATTTCTAGAATTAATTGAGTTTATTTTAATATGGCTAAAATTTAAAGAGTAGTTTGATAATATCTAAAAGGATAAAAATGAAAAGTAAAATACAATTTATGTCCTAGTTTATTTTCCTTAATAGATGTGACTGAGACAAAAGTTTAATTATTTTGAACTAGAGAGTGTAATTAAGTTTAGATAGAGGTTGTTCTATGTTTGACTGAAATAAAATTATGATTCGATCTTTCCTCGAGTTACACGCATAGTGAAATCTTAGTGCTCCGAGTTGTTCTTGTAACCTATCTGGAGATTAATTATTTCAGAATTAGTTTTATTTTTGTGTCATTCATATTGAATGAAATAATAATTTCGAAATTACTTATTTCTCAATCAAACGAGCCCACAAACTCTCGGACAAGATAGATAGTAACACAAAGATCTTTCATTTATCGTAATTTTTCATATATATTTTAAATATTTTGAATTGTTAATTATTGTATCATTCTTACTCTTCGTACAATTCGCAATAGGTCATTGATAAAAAATACTAATTCATCAAAATTATTTTTATATTTAATATGTAAAAATAATTCATCAAACAAAAATAATTATACTCTATAACTAAGGTGTTAAATAAGTAGAAATTGCATCAAAATATCTACTTTTACGAGTGTTATTTAAAACATAGCCAATCTTGTCAAAGTATTTAATTTTTAGCCTTGCCTGATTCATTTGTCCTGAGCTAAACAAATACACGATATACTTTGCATACTACATCACTATGTAGAAAACATTTAAATTTTCACCAAATAGATTGCAAATAAATCATAAAGGGAGAATTTATAAATATCATCTTATAATACATATAACATATTCAGTATAATTTCATACGTAAAGTTGATAGAGTAGTCTTAGTGGAAGATAAACGCACGAAGATCTTACTTTTATCTTGTGCGGGTAGAAAATTTTTCCGATGGATTCTGGTTCAAGGAATTTGTCTTATAGATTTTTTATTTTAATGGTAAACTGTATAAATGTAACATATTCTCTATAATTTCCTGCGTAAAGTTGGTAGAGTGGTGTGAGTGAAAGATAAAACACACGAAGATTTTACTTCTATCTTGTGTGGGTAGAAGGTTTTTTTGATAGATCCTGGTTCAAGAAGTTTGTCTTACATATTTTTTTCTTGGAAAAAAAGTCAATAATATACCTAAACTTTGGCGAAATTTGTTACAACACGCCTCAATTTTGCGAGGATCGGTCCCATGACCCCCCTCGACTATTTATTATCGTATTTCTATGGTATATATTTGTCCAGCTGAACCACTTCAGATCCTTACGCACTCAGTGTGCGTGTATTCACGCAGCGATCCAGCTGAGCAAATATATGCCACAGA
>NW_025874492.1:0-2996 GCF_002878395.1 Capsicum annuum | reverse complement strand
TGCATTCAAAAGAAAGTGATGTATACATGTAAAATTCTTTCAGAATTTTTAGTGATAGTGAAAAGAGTTGAGATAATGAGGAATTAGCTCCTAAAGTGGTTAAATTTATGTTGTTTAGGAAGAAAAATGACCAACTCTAAGTTGGACCGGCCTGTGTTTGTATTAGGAATTTTGGGCTTAGGTAACAAAGGACTTTCACCGGAAATTGGGTTGTATTTGTTGAAGGAAAATAATTGCATTTGTGTTCAGAACTATTCGTAATAATGAACTTGTAACATGATTGTACATTATAAAGAAATTCACCGTTCATAAGTTTGTTGTAATGATCAGAAATCTCTAGTCATAATTTACACCTCAGTCCTTTAGGCACATTAATTCAGTAAACGATTATAACTAATTAAAGGCAAACGGAGAGTATCACAAAACTTGTAATAACTTAAATACTAGGAAAAGTAACACGATCGGGGGGAGGGGAAGGAGCGGTAACCTGATAGATCATCTGGGAACACGTTTGGAAATTCATGGACAATAGATGCACTATTAAGTGTAACCTCCTGTAGCGTAACATCACGAATTGAGGTAATGTAACGATCAAGGGGTGTGTAACAAAAATTTGGGTGCAACCTTAAGGGGTATGTATGTATATATGTATGTACGTATGTGTGTGTATATATATATAAAGACATTGTGGAATTAAAAGATTGAGACAACAAATTATTACATCATTGGTTGTAACTAGTTTAAATTTCATGGTATCATGCTAGACAATTGCTATGAAGTATTTTTGTAGATCAATTTAATCTTATAATGCATAAATTATATATTGTCGATTCATATAATTTAAATTCAAAATTTAATAAGTTCATGTTTACACATCATAGGTATAAAAAACATTGACACAATTAAAATAATTATAGATAAATTTTCTTAATATATTTAGGGGAAATCTGAGTTGAATCTCTACATAAAAAAAGTATAGAACGAAAGGTAATCTTGGAGTAACTTTTAAAGTTGTTCTCATATGACCAAGAGGTCATAGGTTCAAGTCATGGAAATAGCCACTTAAAGAAATACAAGATTATGTCCAATAGACCTTAGTGATTATTTGATAGAGTGTATAAGAATAATGTTAAATAAGATGTATTAGTAATATTTGCATTAAAAATATTTATATCGGTTATGGTGACATTATTTCTAATACACTGTCTGGTGTGATAATGTATTAGAAATTATATGCAATAGATTATTTGTATAAAATAATGTTTGTTTACAAAAATAATCTCCTTTACCTTTGTATATACTCTCTTTTCAACAAAATTCTTTTGCCTTTTATCTCACTAGCTTTACCTCAAAATAAAACTAAATAGTTGGTAGTATAGCACCATATGTCTCGAGCGATGAGAATTTTGATTATTCTGCCACCGAATATTTTCTGCAGGCCATGGATTTCAGCCATCATGGCATTGCTGCTCCGATCTGAGGGTTTCGAACACTAATGTTGTGATCGTAAAATTTCAATGAAACGAGCCTTACTAACATGGCAAAAATGATGATATCATCACTATCAAAGTTGACGATGGAAGTGACACCATTACTTTCATGTTTGAAAGCCCACTAACAGTGACTATCAAACCTAGTATTTTGTTTTTAGATTTGTCTGTGACCCCATCAAAATTATTTTTTGACTTTTTATTGTGCTTGAAAATCCTAAAAATAATGTTTAATTAGGTAGAAGAAAGAATATGGGAAAATCATTCATTCTTTCATGGAAAAGTACATAGGAGAGAGATTATATTCATTAGGTAGGGGTAATTATCTCTATGTCTTTCTAGATCATTCTTCACGGTTCACATTTCACAAGTCTATAGAGTTTTCCAAATTGGTCCCATCAGCTTTTAAAATTTAGGAGGAGCTTCTCAAAGATTACATCAGTGATATTTTGAAATAGCAACTTGAGTTCTTCAAAAAAAGGTCACTGCCTTTTGAAGGTTTTTTTCCAAAATCTTAACCCAGTGTTACGTCCAAGCATACACAAAAGTGTCTATGATCACCCACGTATTAAAGTGGCCTTTGCAAGTGAAGTATCGATCCCACAGGGACTAGTGATTAATAACTATCAAATTCTAGTTCACTACGTAGATTAAACAAGTGATAACGTAACCGCGAATGTTTGAGAATTGAAAACTAATATTAAAAGTAAGCAATGCAGCAATAAAAATTACTTGAACAATAATGGGGAGAAAGCTAGGGTTGAGGCACTCCGAATAATCCTACTTAGCTATGAAATCTCATTGGTTTAGTTAAATATCTTGGTTGTTGGTTCACGTGGCATGATTGTGGACTATAACTTCTACTCCATAATCGTCATCGTGTGGCCGGCTTGCATCTTCAGCATCGATGATATGAAGGCTTGCTTCAGGCTAGGATCTCTGCCTGGATCGAAGTAGATCTCACCATCTTCTGGGAGTGGATATCAATGATATCTTTGTCAAACGATAGGCACATCATCTCGAAGAGCTATCTGCACAGCTTCTCGTGTCTGTGTCTTGTATCTCCGCAGAAGACCTCCAGTAGGATTCTGATGTTGAAGGCAAAATCCTGGGACGTTAGATAAGCATTCTTATCCATGATCCCAAACGAGTTCCACCAATCTCAGAGAATATTGGAGAATCTGGAGGTGAACTATGAGAGTATCTTGTATTTTTTCCATTCAGCCAAATTCTTCGTCTCCATCCAAGCGTAGAAGTCTTGGATTATCTAACATGATTATGGTCTTCCGAACCTCTAATCAACTATCTAACTTAGCCGTACAACTACATCATTGAGAGAGAATGCTAGAACTAAGTTAAACGCATTTTTATTTCTTCCTATATATAAACCAAATAGGGTGACTTAAGTATATTCCTATCCAAAACACAAATCACAACTTCAATTCATTGAATGATTAAGATCTTGTTCCATACATTCCACATTTTATTCTATCGTTCCTCCTTCCA
>NW_025874491.1:0-1214 GCF_002878395.1 Capsicum annuum | reverse complement strand
AGCTTTATAATCATACATCTTGGTAAAGAAAATTTGCTTTGGGATTCAAATCTCATTGTGCTTATAGCACATAATTTCTCAAAGTACAATCCCAATTAGGACTCAAGGTCTCATACATCAAAATCATATTAAATTTTTTCAAGATTCATGCTTTTCATCATAAATATATAAAACTTACTTTAAAATATGGAAAATTCAGCTTTATGTACAAAAATGTCATCATTCTCATTCAATTCAACTTCTAAAACATAGAGAGTATCAAAATCTCATGTAAAACCACATAGGGTATAAATTCATGCTTCAAATTCATATCAAAACATGTAAAATCATGTATATTCATAAAAGAAAAATCAATTTGGGCACAAGAACGAAAGGGTGTTCTTGTTGAAAACCCCCCACATACCTTAAACCTGAACCTTTGAATAAAATCTTGACCTTGGGACTCTATTCGTGAAAATAATGAGTGTTTCTTGTAGCCCTCGGAATGGGGATTCCGAATCTCGAAGAATTATTGAAAACTCATGGTTGAATCTTGAGATATTTGAATTTTTAGGTTGAAACCCTAATGAATGTTCTTAGTAATTTTGAGAGAAAGTAAACTTATTTTGGTGTTATGGGAGTTTAATCCCATGTTATAGACATAAATAGGGGTGTTTTTGGCACTTGGAAGTGAGGTATGCGGCGCACAACCCATGGCAGACCTTAAGGTGTGCGTCGCACACCTTATGGCAGATATTTAAGTATGCCTCGCACTCCCAATCGCACACATTTGATTGGGCGGCGCATTTCCCATCGCACACCCTTACCGCCTCTCACAAAAATGGGCATAACTCTTCGCTCGGGAATCGGATTTTTATGAAATTGGTATCGTTGGAAAGCTAATTCAATTATATACAATTTGATAGATTTTGGTATGAAAAATTCCATGTATATTAAGAGATATACACATTTGAATTTGACCATTGTAGAATTAAATGTCAAACTTTGGATGAATCAATTGGTCTTAGCTTAACTTTGTTCTAGGTCATTGCTATGAACATTTTTCACCTCTAAACTACTCCATAGACTAGGATAATGATCATACAACTTGTATTCACTTGAGAATCACTTGTATTAGAGCTTACATGCGCAGATACGATGGTTAGAATTTTAGCATAAAAATACAAGGTATTACAAGTAGCTGCGCATGATTAGCGTGGGACGTATGCTCTATC
>NW_025874490.1:0-2651 GCF_002878395.1 Capsicum annuum | reverse complement strand
ATCTTTCATAAAACTCAAGAGAAAAGACCTAAAATGTACTACTTATAATATATTATAAAAGTAGACAAAAAGACCACATTACCCTTAATGACCAAGGGTGGCCTTGGTGTATTGGAAAACAATATGAATTGTTCAAAATGCCCTTAAAGCTAAGTGACCAAAATGCCCTTAGTAAAGGGAACCAAAACCATGAACCAACAAAGGTGGTCCAAACCCGAGAGTCTTAAGTCTTCAAGGCTCCAAGCAATCTTTCATACTTGGGTTTGATCAATGGTAGGCTTAGAACGTCCCCTCAAAGTATGATCCCATGCCCTCCATGTGACCAAATCTGGATTCTTCACATAGTGACTTTGAATGATGTCGTCAAAAGCTAAGGCGGCCATTATTCTTGTATCATCCTCATCTTTTTGAAAAGAATTCAACCTCAAATCCAAACCTTGCAAAACCGAAGAGAGGGTAAATAAATACAAACTCCTCATGGCATGATGGTTAGGGTAAGTATAAAAAATCATCTCAACATGCCAAAGTTGCACATATTTGCAATATAACCAAGGTTCTTTTGAATTAAATATAAAAATCTCAATAAAAGGTGCACAAAGAATTTAGTTATGGGAATCACCAAGAGATAAAGAAACTGCATAGGTCCTAATGGCATCAAATAATCCACAAGGTAGAACTTCCTTCATTTTATAAGCCATAAGACACCATTACTTCCTTATCTCGTCAAAAGACCACACCAAGGGGGGGGGGTATTTTGATTGGTTATAAAGTCTATTAAATCCATATAACATTATCACACACACACATGGACAGACCAACAAACTTCCTACCTTAACATAAAACAAATCTAAAACTAGCATGGAAATCATCATAGTCAAAGAGGTAGCATAAGAAAGAATCTCATGCAAAGGAGTTCATGGATGAAGAATAAGTATTTAAACACATACACATTCTTTCCTTCAAACAACTAGACAACTTGGCATCTATAAGTTAGAATTCATGCAATTTAGGCACAAGTGTGTCAAACAAGAATGCACATTTAGGAACATTACCCCAAGGAGTCAATGACACATTTGTCCTCGGGTTTTCAAGAAGGACTACATATTCCTTATCCATAAGAGTACTCTCGTCTTTTAAAAAAATATATTCATATTTAGGAGGAATGTTGTCATACCATAGTGGGTTAGCATATCGGCTATAGCTTCCAAGGCAAACTATGCCTTCATTTTCAACACTAGGCTCATTAGGAGTGTTTATATCATCTTCAAATAAGATATTATACCTAAAGAGAGCATGATTTATTTCACGGATAGATTTGGAACAAACACATTCAGCACTCTCTAAAAGCTCAATATCACGTTTTAAAGAGATTTCAAGTACAAAATTATCCCAAGAATAGCTCTCGGGTTCACTCCCCTTTTGTTGACCAACTTTTTCAAATACTTCACTCACTCGATTTTTCTTAATCACATCACACACATACTCAAGTGAAGGAAAATTTTCACAAATAAGTTGATCAACACCAATTACACAAGACAATGTACTTTCGTTCAACATATAGGCTTCAACACTAGGTGGACATAAATCGATCTTACAAGAAGAGTCAATTTGGTCATCAATAGAATCAACTAGTGTATCCACACTCACAACATGTACATCATTAACAAAAGACAGAGAATCATTAGACTCACAATTAAGTAATCTACTACTCACACTCAATGGACTACTAGACACACAATTATCATTCACATGCATAAAAGTGTAAGAGTTAGCTATTTTACCTTGAAGTTCTTGAGTCGACTCTCCTTTCCCGTGTTGTGAAGGTCCTCCATCAGCTTGGGCAAAAACTTCACTTTGGCATTAATCTCCATCACTTGCCATGTCGGTACCTACACAAATATCCTTAGAAATAGAAGAACAAACAATGTTAGCTTGGTTTGGTGGCGATCCCCTTGCTTTGCTCCACATAACCTCTCCTTTTTGCACTCTCGGATTACCACCTTGCACACCCTTACTCCTCTCAATCTTTTTTCTCTCATAAGCATTCAGATTGAAGTAAGTATTCACTTCTCTTTGCATCTCGGGTTGCATGTATGTCATGAGGTGATTTTCCCACCAGTCTATTACAACATTAGGCCAATTTTGCACATTTGAAACTCTATGTTGTGCAAACCAATCGACACCTAAGCATACATGACCATATGTCAATGGAAGAATATCACACCATACCTCCTCATGGTACTCAAATTGGGAGAAGACAACTTTGACCCTCTCGGTAACCTTAAACCTGTCCAAGAAGTTTGGAACGAGTAAAGGCTCACAAAATAACCCCAAGTAGTCAACCATGGATGGAACGATGTAGTTTTTATAGTACCTATTATTTAACACAACGAGGCAGCCCTATATCCTACAAATGGTCACCTTTTCAGAGTGTACACTCCTTCTTGGATCAATATTATAAAGGACACGAGTACCCCTCAGTTTTGGAGATGTATACCCTCTTCTTCTCGTGAAACAACCTCCACTAGAGCTAGTATAACCATTCACACTATATCGATCTTGATAAAAAGTACTACAAGGTGGAGAATATGAATCTTTACACTACTCACATGTACTCTCATCATAACTCTCATAAGCTTTGCGAATGAAAG
>NW_025874489.1:0-1729 GCF_002878395.1 Capsicum annuum | reverse complement strand
GTATTTTATCAGATTCAGTTAGTTATTTCTATTGACTCATATTTTAGTTTTGAATTTAGTTATCAAAACCTTATGGAATATCAGTTATTCTTCCGCAATTATGATATTATTATTTAGTGCTCACAGCAGGTACTAGTCCCTCGGGACTATAAGCACCATATGGCACCCAGGGTGTACTCTCAGGGCATTACAAACTTGGTATCAGAGCCTAAGTTTTTAAAGTTTCCTAGGAAGTCTGAAAGCCATGTCAAGTAGAGTCTTGTGCATGGGTGTATAGTATGCCACACTTATGGACGAGACGCTACAAGGCATTTAGCAAAAGTTTTTCTTATTTCAGTATTCATGTCATATGAGTGAGTATGAGATCATGTTAAATTCTCAGTCTAATTCATTTCTTCCTTCCGTTTATAGAACATGCCTCTCAAAAAGAATAATAAAAGAGGAGTAGAAAGCTAGATAGTCCCTCAGCCCGTCTAGGAAGATCCTCTGGACGAGCATGTCTCTCATGCAAAATTCAGGGCTGTGTTCACTACTCTAGCAAACTCCATAGAAGCACAGAATAAACGGTCAACTGCTATTCTAGCCAACCCAGTGACCAATAATGCTACAACCAATATTTAGGATTTTACCCAGATGAATCCTCCTTCTTTCACGGGATCCAAGTCTGAAGAGGATCCGCAAGAATTCTTTGATATAGTTTAAAAAGTCACGGATGCTATGGGGTGACATCTAGTCAGAGTGCTGAGTTGGCTACATACCAGTTGCAGGCTATAGCCTATACTTGGTTTAAGAAGTGGAAAGTAGATAGGGGTGTTGATGCAGGGCCTGTAGAATGAGAAGAGTTTGCCATAACTTTCTTTGACAGATTCTTCCCATTGGAGTTGAGGGAGGCCAAGGTGTTAGAGTTTATTAACTTGAGGCAGGTCAACATGAGCGTGAGGGAGTATTCCCTCAATTTTACTCAGTTAGCTAGATATGCTCCTCATGTGGTAGCTAATAACAGGTCTAAGATAAGTAAGTTTGTACCTAGCATATCTGATAGTGTGGTTAAAAAGTATAGGATCGTAATACTGATTAGTGAGATGGAGTTGTCTAGGTTGATGGTCCATACTCAATAGATAGAGAAGAAGAACATTAAGGAGAGGAAGAGAGAAAATAAGAGGGATAAGATGAGTTTTTAACTTCAGTCAGCCAAAGTCAATGGGTGGTAACCATTCTTAGTTTCATTACAGGTCTTCATCCCCAGTACCCTCTTCATCCAGTGTTCCCATACCCAAATTCAGAAATGACAATAGGGATAGCGCACCAGGATCTAAGTCCCAGGTCAGTGTTAGTAGTGCTCGTACAAACCCTCTATGTCAAAAATATGGTAAACACCATTAGGGTGAGTGTAGAGAAGGTAGTGATGTGTGATTTTACTGTGGTAAGCCAGGCCATCGAGTTTGGGAGTATTAGGTAACTTCTCAAAAAGGTAGGGATTTACGCCAACAGGGCCAGTCCCATCAGTTGTCAATTCAATCCGATTGCCCAACTCAGCAGGGTGCCACTGCCAGTACTACCAGTGGTCAGTGTCCGAATAGATTATATACTCTTCAGTCTCGCCAAGATTAGAAAAATTCTCCTGACGTAGTTACTAGTACATTGCAGGTCTTTTACTTACATGTTTATACCTTTCTAGACCCTGGAGCTTCTCTTTCTTTTGTAAATCCATATATAGTTGTCAATTTTA
>NW_025874488.1:0-7650 GCF_002878395.1 Capsicum annuum | reverse complement strand
CTCGTAAATACAACATGACCCAGTTATACTGGGTAACTTTATAAAAAAAAAAGCGTAACATGTCTTTTTTTCAAGATCTCAAAATTTACATTTTAAAGGGATTTACCTATAAATAAACTTTAATAGTATCATGATAGCATAAACAATTTATTACATTAACAATTTGTATATATATATATATATATATATGTTAAACTCAGTGATGAATTATAAATTAGAATCACAATTAAATCAATATTTCATTCTTTATATCTCATTTTCTTTACTTATAATTTTGTTAAACTCTTATTACTATATTTTAGGTTCAAGATTTTACAATAAAATTACACCACAAGTATAACTTCTATGCATTAAACAAGACGGTAATCTAAGTCATCGGGTCACTACATTCATTCGGGTGCTTTCTCATTTCGCCATCCGCACAACATGTCATGGTAGTTGCGATTAAGCCTGAGTGTGCACAATATGTGTGTGCGCGCGTGAAATGTGTCTCAAAAATTATTGATGTAGACTCTAGCTTTTAAAGGTAGTTAAATAATTTTTACAATAACTAGAGTAGGCGAAAGAAAAATAGTAAATTTGTAGATCGCATTATTAATACTTAGTTTGCTAGATTATTTGTTAGATTTCAGTAATTTTGCATTAGCATCGCAAACTGAAACTCCACCGTATAGATCTTGACATCAATAGTCGAAGAATTTAATAATGAAGAAAGTTTAATTACTTATAAAGCTAGAAATATAAAAATACAAGTATGGGATAAAATATTAACAATAGAAGAGATCTATAATTATGAACTAACATCAAAAGATATGCTTTTAGAAATGTCGTTTTTAGATAAATTATACCCACATATAATAACTAAGACACAGTGATGGGTTACAACACCATGTAAACTAAATGTAAGAGCAAAAAGAGTTATTAATAAAATAAAAAAGAAAACTGATTGGATAAAAGAAAGTGAAAAAATCACACAAAAATTAGAAAATATAAAAAATAATGAAGATACATAGAACTAGTTATATTTTCTATAAACAAAGAAGAAACAGCTATATTTTCAATAGATAAGGTAGAAATAATAAAGAAAAACTTAAGACAACTATATAGTGAAGATCCATTACAAGGATGGGAAAAACATAAGATTACTGTAAAAATTGAGCTAATAGATAAAAATAATATAATAACCCAAAAACCATTAACATATAACTTTGATGATTTAAAATAATTCAAAATGCATATAGATGGATTATTAGAAAAACAATACATACAAAAAAGTAATAGTAAACACAATAGCCCAGTATTTATAGTAAATAAATACAGTGGACAAAAAAGAGGAAAAAGTAAAATGGTCATTGATTATAGAAACCTAAATGCAAAAACTATGATATATAAATATCCAATACCAAATAAAATATTAAAAATAAAGCAAATACAAGGATATAATTTCTTTAGTAAATTTGATTGTAAATCAGGATTTTACCATTTAAAGCTAGAAGAAGAATCTAAAAAATTAACTGCGTTTACAGTACCACAAGGATTTTATGAATGGAATGTGTTACCATTTGGATATAAAAATGCACCAGGTAGATACCAACACTTTATGGATAGTTATTTTAAACAACTACCTAATTGTATAGCATACATAGATGATATACTATTATATACAAAAACTAAAGAGGAACATTTAAAATTACTAGAACAATTTGCAGGTAAAATAGAAAATTCAGGAAAAAGTTTAAGTGAAAAGAAAGCTGAAATTATGAAAAATCAGATAGAGTTTTTAGAAATACAAATAGATAAAAGTAGAGTAAAAATGCAACAACATATTTAAAAAAAAATAAAAAATTCAAAAGAAGAATTAGATACAAAAAAAGAAATTACAATTATTTTTAGGATTAGTAAACCAAGAGAATATAGACCAAAATTAGCAGAAAACCTAAAGCTATTACAGAAAAAATTAAAAAAGGATAGAGAGTATAATTACAACGAAGAAGATAAAAAATAAGTTCAGAAAATAAAAATACTTTGTAAAGAATTACCAAAATTACAATTTTCAGACAAAAATTAAAAATTTACATATATAGTAGAAGCAGATGCAAGTGAATATAATTATGGAGGAATACTTAAATATCGATATGAAGAAGAAAAATTAGAACATAATTGTAGATAATACTCAGGAACGTTTAGTGAAACAAAAATAAAATGAGAAATAAATAGAAAAGAATTATGTTTATTATATAAATGTTTATTAGCATTTGAGCCATATATTGTATATAACAAATTTATTGTACGAACAGATAAAACTCAGGTACGATGGTGGTTAACAAGAAAAATAAAAAATTCAGTTACAACGAAGAAAATTCGGAGATTAGCATTGAATATATTAAATTTTACATTTACAATTGAAGTAATCAGTACTAACAAAAATATTATTGCAGATTACATATCAAGATAAAGCTACACAGACTGATGTAATAGAAGAAGATGCTTTAGAAAAGATACTCAAAACCCTAATTACACTTTCACTGAAAGTGGACAGTATAGGTAATGAAATAGAAAAGATAAAGACTAATGAAGTTAAACTAAAGTCTGAGGCAATGACTCAGATAACTCAGTAGTGTGCAGATCTATGTCGATCGAAAGATAATAAAATTTCAGAGATAAAAGGAGACGTTGGGACACTCCAAAAAACCCATAAAGTTTATCAATCTACTTCTGCAGGTACAAGTAAAGGAGTTAGTGGACAAAGATATCAGAACATGGACATGAACAAGATATTTGAAAAACCATTTATACCAAAAACACAAAAAGACCACTTATTCATACCCCCACAAACAACCACATATCGAGAAAGTTTAAACTAAGATAAAAAAGCCTATAACCATATAACTCGAGCATACATAGAAAATATCCACAAAATAAAGACGCACCTAAACCTTTAACCCAGAACCACAAATATCCAAAAATCAAACATAGACTATATAACCTAAAAACTACAAGGTTACAACAAGTTAATCGAATTACCAAAAACTAACCAAAATTTAGCTAAAACCTATTTCAGTTATGGACTATTAAATACCATATATACCCAAGAAGGAGATGAACTAACAACTATACTAGAATTATATAGAGCATTCTCCACTTATAAGAAAATAACCAAAGGAAATCTATTTTTTATAAAGTTTTATACTGCACCAACAGATATATTATATGAAAAAATTAAACCACTTATACAAGTTGTAAAAATAGGATTAACCAGAGATATGATTATACCGGAAGATATTGTTCAACAACCAGAGATGCGTAAAGTTGAGATACCTGATTTATATACAAATAAGCGAACTATAGGAATAACTACAATTATTCAAGAACTAGCAAACAATTATCTCAATGGAAATCCCATATGGAGCTACTATTCGAGAGACCAATTGATGATCTATTCAAATTCAAGGAAGCTACGACAATCAGATATGGAAGAAGTTAAACAATGGATTATGACGTTGCTCAATCCAGAAAAACAACCATCAACAAGGGCAATTAAAAAAGAATTTATTTCAGAAGAGTTATTAACCAGATATTGCAAAGAAAAATTAGAAAATAAAGAATTGAAACTAATGAAATAGAAATAAATATAGTAGATGCTGAAGAAACAGATAATTATGATTCAGAAGATAATGAAACATATATAGAAATCTTAGCAGATATAGAAAAACTAGAAATTAATGAAAATTTTATTCCTAATATTATGTCTGCTTTTTGTATATCTTCCTTTATTCAAATTCTATTTTTATTTTCCTAACTCCTATTATTATTTCCTTTTCAGTTGTTTCTTTAATAGCTATTAAACTTCTTGGTAGATCTAGGCATATATTACTGTTAGATTTTATTTCTTCATTTTTCACTAGGTATTTTGCTATATGATTTTCTTCTTGTCCTGTATTTAGGAGTATTAAATATTCTTCTTCATTTATTGTTTCTGTTATATAATAATGAGTTAAATTAACTGTTGAAGTTATTTCATAATTTGTTCTTTTCGATGATCCTTATGATGCTGGTTTTTCAAGAACTATACTTTTTGTTGTACTTATTCTATCATTTATTATTTCTAAATCTTCTTCTATATCCATGTCTTTGTAACTATAATCATTGTTATCAATTGTTTTTACAAATTGTTCAAAAGGACTTTCTATTTGTATTTTATTAATTTTATTTTTTTCCGTTATTTTATGTTTACTGTTAATACATATAGATTTTTACATCTTGCTATAAATATTTTACTTTCTGGGGTTAGTTCTATTCCTGATATTTTTCAATAGAATACTAATGATTTATCTATGTTTTTATCTGTTATTGCTACTGAATAATTCACACTTATTATAAATTTAAATTTTTCGTATATTGAATTTCCTCTTATAGCAGTTATTATACTTTTTTTCTATAGGTTTTATAATTCTATCATCTACTAAATATAATTCTATTGGTGTATCTATCACTTCTCTAAAACATGCTTTTATTAATATCTCTGTTCCTCCAAGATGTACATATTTTATTGGGACTTTACTTTTTATATTGTTTATTTTTAATTAATTATTCTTTTTGTTACTAGTGGTATACTAGCTCTACCTTTTGCATATCTACAGTCTATTACATGTTTTTTTGGCTTACTACGTAGTATTCTTCTTTTTGTCTACTAAATATGTTTTTAATTGTTGGTATTTTAAATATTTTTTCTACAATTAAATCTAATTCTTTTACTTTTATCTCGTCAAATATATTATTATCAAATATTATTTTCTAATCTATTCCTTCTTCATATAAATATTCTTTCTTTGTTATTTTTTTATATCTTCTTCATTCATTTGATTCATCTGATTTATTATCTATTTCATTTTCCAAAATTTCATATATACTATTGTCACTTTCTAATTCATAATCTATATAATATATTTGCATATATTCTGCATTTTCTATCTTTATTTCTGATATTTGTTTCTTTTTTGGGTCTTTAGGAATTTTACAATCTCTAGCTAAATATCCTAGTTTTCCATAATTATAACATGTACATTCTTTTATAGATTCTTTCTTTTATACAATCTTTTATATTTATAATTTTTTACATAATATCTTTTTCTTTGTTTTGTTCTTGTTCTTCTATTGTCGTACTGCTAAATTCATCTTTTATAGCTATTTCATATTTTTTCAATATGTCTATAGTTGTTAGCTTAGTTGTTGTTGTTCCTTCTATTTTTTTTAGCAGCCCTTAATACCTTTTTACTATCTTCAGTTAAATTTAAAAACCATAATTTATTGTTCCTATTAGTGTTCTTTCTATATATTCTGGTGTATCTATTGCATTTATACCATTGTCTAATAATTGTTTTGTTATATATCCTATCCATAATTGTATCATTTTATCTACATCTATTATACAGTCTAAGTCTAAGAAGTTATAATTTTTATTAATTATTTATTTTTGTGTCCATTTGTTATATTCATCCCTTAGATTTTATCTTTTAAACATATCTTTATATTATTAATATGTAGGTTTTCTTATTTCTGATGTACTAGGTATTATATTTTCATCGTCTTTTTTATCAAGAGTGTTTATTTCCGTACTTGTATTTTCTAAGTTTTCTTTATTAATTACTTCTTGTTATCGTACTATATCTAATATGTGATTCTATGTTATCTATGTGATTCATTAACATTTGTTGTTCATGTATAATGTTATATAAATTATCATTTGTATCTCCTTTTTCTAAAGTTAATTTTATTCTAAATAATCTTTTTTCTAATTATTTTTTTCTTTTAAGCTGATTCCTGTAATTAATTCCTTCATATAGCCAACTTTGTTTTTCTCTAACTCTTCTAATATATTCTATCATTTTTTAATCTGTATAACATCCTTCTGACTAATAACTATCTAAATATGAGCAGTAGCTATCATTATATATGTGAGTTTTCTATAGAACTTAATAACTCTTCATTAAAATGAGATACCTTTTCGTATACAACTTTTCTTAGATCTACTATTTCTATATCCTTAAGTATATACAAAACAAGTATTTTAAATTTATCTATCATTTCATCAGATAAGTAAATATTCATTCTTCATATGATGTTATTTTTAAAATATTCCCTCTAATCATATACATAACAAAATATTGTCATCTTAGATCACTATATACTAGATTATTCTTAAATAACATGTTCTTCTGTCACTATTAGCATGGTAATCTGGATACTTTTTCCCTAAACAACGCCTCTACTCTGGTTACTCCCCTATCACGGCTTCTTTGCCTCACCGGTTTCACCTTAGGATGTCATAGTTCTTGGGACTTTTTCTAATTTTCCACTTTGCTAATAAACTTCTTAACATGCTATTCTTTGAATAATTCTATTATAAAGTCACTAACATGAGCTTATTTTATTATAACATGATTGTCAGAAATTTATGGATTTAGCTATTCATAATTGTAAATGAAAATACCGGTTCTGGTAGATTTGATAAATCTGTGCTTTGCTCATCCATAACTTAGTGTAAAACTGAATATCTTTATTGATTATATGAGAGAATATTTTTTGTGTACAAGGAGGCTTGCTTTCAACACATGAAAGTCTTGCCTTAACTTGGAAAATGGTTTGCCTATTTATAATCTACAAAAGATGAAAAACACGTAAACTATTTACTATTCCTACTTTACACATAAACTATATACTATTCCTACTTTACAAAAAGTCTTTACACTTAACTTACTTTTTCAAAAGTAGAAAGAGTAATCTTTACAAAAAAATCCTAAAAGGACAAAACTAATTAATGGCCTTTGCCAAAAAGTCAAAAAGCTATACAAATAATTTACGTATCCTAAGTTAAAAAGATATACATGTCATTTTTATAGATTTTATTATCTTGTCTCTTTGTCTTTATTCCTCCATTGCTCTATTGCTTTCTATCTTTTTTCTATCTTCCAGCAGACGTCCTTATCTTCTTTTGCTCTAGTTGAACTTCTGAAATCACATTATTTTCTCCTTTGCATTTTGAGCATTGGTGGTCTGTAGGGTGGTGCGGATAACTTAACATAGCTCTGATAAATAACATATCTACTATATGTTCCAGTTTATCATTTTATCCTATAGTAGTTGTAATTTTACAAATTTCTGTGTAATAACTTATTCTAATCGTACTATATCTAATATGTGATTCTATGTTATCTATGTGATTCATTAACATTTGATGATCATTTATAATATTATATAAATTATCATTTGTATCTCCTTTTTTCTAAAGTTAATTTTATTCTAAATAATCTTTTTTCTAATTGTCTTTTTTCTCTTTTAAGCCGATTCCTGTAATTAATTTCTTCATATAGCCAACTTTGTTTTTCTCTAACTTTTCTAATATGTTCTATCATTTTTTAATTTGTATAATATCCGTCTAAATAATAACTATCTAAATATGAGCAGTAGCTATCATTATATATGTGTAAGTTTTCTATAGAATTTAATAACTCTTCATTAAAATAAAATACCTTTTCGTATATAATTTTTCTTAGATCTACTATTTATATATACTTAAGTATATACAAAACAAGTATTTTAAATTTATCTATCATTTCATCAGATAAGTAAATATTCATTCTTCATATGATG
>NW_025874487.1:0-1606 GCF_002878395.1 Capsicum annuum | reverse complement strand
CACGGGATGGCCTCAAATATCCGACGGAAAGATAATTTTATCGGCCGAAGTATTTATTTTGAGTATATGTATGTGTTTTTGAGAAAAACAAAAAGATGAACAAATTTTGTGTTTGAGGGAGAGGAGAAAGAGGTGAAAAATATGTGTGGATTTTTTGAGAGAGAGAAAGAATAAAAATATGTGTGTGGAAATGCCTTTTCATCACTCCTATTTATAATGAAATTGGGCACCTCTTATCATCCAATGGATAAAGAGATGTCCCCTCTTTATATAATAGCATATCCTTTGGTCCTTAGGGTATTAACCAAAGAATTTTCATCTTTTTGACCAATGGATAAAATTATTGTCCAAAGGATAGTGTCATTGAGTTGTCATTGTCAGATGTGACAAGACATTATGTGTAGTCATTGTCGGATGTGACAAGACATCATTGTGTAGTCATTGTCGGATGTGACAAGACATTATTGTGTGGTCGTTGTCGAATTCGATAAGACATTAAATTATTATACTGTGTAAAAATAATTGATCCGACTTAGCATTTGCGGACCGTAAAAATGTACAAATGCAGGTATTGATTTGTAATTATGAAAAATGTAAAGAATGTTGAAAATACTAAAAAATATAATTTAATATGAAAAATATTATAAAAATGTGATGTCATGTCGTGTGCAGATAATTGTAAAATGTTAAAAAACAATAATGACTTGATAAAAATCCTATTATAAGGAGGATTATTAATAAATTATGAAAAGTAAAAATACGACAACAAATTGATAAAAATCCTAAAGTAAGTATTGTTTTGCGGAGAAATTTTGACTTTTGAAGAGAGTCGCCACTTAATTTTTGAAAAGGAATTAAGAAACCTTTATAAAACATTTTAAACGATTCAAAACAGGAAAATCGTTTTAAGTTAGAAATTGTAGATAAGCGGTTCCTATTAACATTTTAGGAAGGTGTTAGGCACCTAAAACGTCCGCTAACTTGCGGTTATCCGGACTGTTTGAAAATCGTTTTTTGATTAACTTCGAAAAGATTAATTTGTTGAAATAGTGATTTGATTTTTTCAAAAAAAAAAAAGACTTGTGTAAAATAGATTTAGGCGACTTAGTAGGGATTTTAAGTAAGTCTAAACAAAACTAATAAACAAATAAACACATAAAAGGAGAAGGGAGGAGAAAGTAAAGGATTTAGGCCATTAGGCCCACATCAACGAGACTTGTCCTAGTCTAGTTGGGCTTCCAACCCATTTCACCTGTCCTAAACTATTTTTCAAGCTTTTGGCTCGAGTCTTGCTCCACCTGTATAAAATACAACTTTGGCTTCAAGGCCGAAATGAATGAATAAATAAATGACTAAATGAATAAATAAAAAGAAGACAATAATAAAAATTGAGACTTTTTAAGTCTTTAAGTGACCTCATCAATGGGTTTTGACCCATTTTCCTTCTTTGTCTATCTTCTAGCACCCGTACGCCATGTAATGGACCTTGGGTTTAAACTTCGAACTTTACTCGAAGGGGTGAGCCTCATTTACCCATTACGAAATGCAGGAGGAGAGGAGTCCATTTGGACTCGAGATATATTTTTTTTGCATGCAAAGAAAAGAT
>NW_025874486.1:0-2896 GCF_002878395.1 Capsicum annuum | reverse complement strand
GGATGTAATCTCAAAGACTTCCAGGTTAAGTGGATTAGACAGAAAATTGCGCTAGTAAGTCAAGAACCTACATTGTTTTCGACTAGCATCAGGGAAAATGTTGCATATGGGAAAGATGGAGCGACCAAAGAAGAAATTGAAGCAGCAATTGAGATAGCAAATGCAACTAAATTTATTAACAGCTTACCCGAGGTTCGCATTTTCCGTATCCTTTTATTTGACTTGATTAGAATGATCGTATGTGGCTTTTGTTTAAGTGAATGATTTTGCTTGTAGGGAATAGAGACAAATGTAGGCGAACGTGGAACTCAACTCTCTGGTGGACAAAAGCAAAGAATCGCTATAGCAAGGGCCATTCTGAAAGACCCTCGCATTTTACTTCTAGACGAGGCAACAAGTGCACTAGATGCTGAGTCAGAGAGTGTTGTACAAGAAGCACTTGACAAAATTATGGTTGATAGAACAACCATAATAGTCGCACATCGCCTCAGTACAGTGAGGAATGCTGATAACATTGCTGTCATTCACCAAGGCACTATTGTCGAGGAAGGTATAAACAAATATGTACAGATAACTATTCAAAGGAAAGCAACAAAGACCAGATATTGAATCTAACACCATCATATATCTCAGGTAAACACTTTGAGCTGTTGAAAGATCCTGAGGGAGCATACTCGCAACTGATTCGCTTGCAGGAAGTAAATCAAACGAAAGAGCAACTTTGCCTCGATGATTCACAACATCTTTATACGGAGTCAAGACCAGAATCCAGTAACAATTATGATACTACATCAATTAAAGGAACTCCTAAGACTAGATTGCCAAGAAGTTCAGATACTAGGTTAAAAGTATCTAAGAAGCTCGAAAAAACTCATGTTACTCGCCTTGCAAATTTGAATAAGCCCGAGTTTCCTATTCTTCTTGTGGGAGCAGTAGTTGCAACAGTTTCCGGTTCCGCCCTTCCTGTTTCTGGTTTAGTATATTCCAACATACTTAAATCATTTTATGAGCCACCTAATGAACTAAAGAAAGATACACAATTTTGGTCACTCATGATTGTAGTTATTGCAACAACACTTCTGATTTCATCTCCATTAGAGACATTTTTTTTTACCGTTTCTGGTTGTAAGTTGGTCCAACGAATTAGATCGATGTGCTTTCAAAAGGCTATCCACATGGAAATCGGTTGGTTTGATGAGCCAGAGAATTCCGTTGGAGGGATAGCTACAAAGCTCTCTGCTGATGCAGCTATTGTTCGAGTTCTAGTGGGGGATACATTGGCAAAAATAACTAAAGATCTTGCAGCTGCCATTGTTGGGACAGTGATTGCTTTTCGAGCAAGTTGGTTCTTGTCTCTTATTATCATAGCCATGCTACCATTTATGATGGCTAACATGTATGTTCAGAATAAGCTTGCTAAAGGATTTGGTACTGAAGCAAAGGTTTGCCGTAGAAACTTGACTAGCTCTTTTTATCTTTTCACTCCTTTTGTAAGTTTCTCGTCCTATTTTGTTACGTATATCTCCTTTTGATTCCATTAGCTAACAAACTTTGGTAAAAGCTTTATGCTTACAAAGTGGACTTACAATTGCTTGGGCATTAGTTAAACTTTAAGGAAGCCTTCACAGTGATAAAGGATGAGAAAATTAATGTGCAAAAGAAAGTGAATTTTTTCCAATTGATGTTTGTTTGGAGATGCATATGAAAATTCTATCCCGGAAATTCATATTCATTTATTTTTTTGTTGCAGAAGTATGAGAAAGCAAGTCGAGTAGTCAACGATGCAGTGAGTAACATAAGAACAGTTGCATCTTTTTGTGTGGAAGAGAAGGTGGTGGAGCTATATAAGAAGGAAAGTAATGGGCCAATAATGGCGGGCACCGGACAAGGGATGATTAGTGGGATCAGTTATGGTATTACGTCTTCATTCATTCTCCTTGTATATGCAGCAAGTGCCTACGCTGGTGCTCGACTTGTACAGGATGGGAAAATTTCAATTACTGATACTTTCCGCGTAAGTATTTACTTTACATGGCCTTAACGTTTTATAGTAATTTTAATAAAATTATTCAAAAGAATTAACATTCCTTGCATACGTAGACATTTGGCCATGGTACTCCAGCGATTCTCAGACTCCTTCCCACATAGATAGCACCTAGACACAGTTACATTCCTCGTCTCTTTTTTAAGTTGTCTTGGCATTAGGAAGGCATCTCTAACCTAAATTGCTTGGACTCTTCATTTTCGGTGCCACATCCGTATCGACACAATGATCTGGTTGACCGATTTTGGGTACCTGACCAAAACTCGATGGAGAAAGCTAATGTGAAATTGAAGAAGCTGGAATACTTTTGATAACGAAATTTCTATGTCACTCTTTTTCCTCTGATCTCCTTCCGTGATTCTCCTCTTGATTAATATTTCTTCCTCAAGTTTTTCATATATCATCTCATAATTTAAGTTTTTTAACTATAATTTTAGATATTTGAATTATTTTTAGCCTAATCCCCGCACTCATACCCATACATGGATCCATATCCCCGATTCGTAAAATTTAGATCATTAAGGATCTGCCCTCTAAATCTGCACCAGTATCAGACATGCGCACCCGAGTCCCAGCATCTTAGCCTCTGACCATTAATCAAACAAAGTTAGTTATCTGTTAAACTTCTTTCTAGCTCAATATATGATACTGTTGTCCAGATATGAGTATGCTGACTTCACTATGAAAGAGCCTTTAGTATGGCTTTACAATAGTCTCCGTGTATGAGACTATGTTCATAATAAGGGGAGAAAGAAAAAAGAAGAACCGATGAGTTTGCATCACTTGCGACCATTGCAATGTACCTCCATTCTCCATCACATAGTTACATGAGTATTTCATAGTTTAAATTTG
>NW_025874485.1:0-1767 GCF_002878395.1 Capsicum annuum | reverse complement strand
TATTATTATTATTATTATTATTATTATTATTATTATTATTATTATTATTATTATTAAATTTTTCCTATGTACAAATGCTATTGCTATTTAAATAACAAAGAAAAAGAAAAAAATTATATAATGAAAATAGTAATAAAATTATATGTACTTTACTTTAAGTTAATGGAAACAATAAAGTATTTATATGTTATAAATATTATTTAATAAGATATTTCTTTTCCAATTTTTGTAGTCCTCCATAATATTGTTATTATTTTTGTTATATACTTCCATATCTTAATTTTTTTTCAATTTATATTTTATACTTAAATTTATGATTATTCTTAATTAAGAATTATTTTTTTAATTTTAATTGAAATTTTTTAAAAATATCTGAATTTAAAATAATTTATATGGATTGAAATTTCAAATAAAAATTATTCATATCAGAAAATCTATATTATATATTTATACAGAGTAAGAGGAACAAAATAATAATATAATAACAAGTTTCAATTACCATATAATGTAAGTTTGAATGTTATAATAAGGTAGCAATTTCAAAGAATAAGTGTCAATTTAGATTTTTTAATATCTATAATGTGAATTTAAATTCGTATTAAAGTGTCCTAATTTCTATTGATGAAATTATACTTCCGCAGCATTCGATTACTTCAGTTTAAATCTAAAATGAATATGAATTTTAACTTACATTTTTTTGTTTGTAGTGAAAATATTAAAATTATATAAATTTTAAATGAGTTATATGACTAAAATATCAAGTTAAAAATAATACAAATAAAAAATAAAATAAGGCTATTAATCTATCTATATAGAGTAGGAAAAACACAATAATATCGTGATGAAAATATCATCACCATAAAATTTCAAGTTTGAAAATTAATATAGGATTAATATAAGAACAAGTGCCAATTCAGATTTTGTTATACCTTTACAGGACCAAAATGGCAAAATAATCTATTGTTACCGTTTTTAGTTCTGTGTTTGGTCGAGGGTGATTTCGTCCCTTTCTATATTATTTCTATTTAAATTTAAACAAAGATACGGATTTCAAAATTTTTTTTCCTAGTTTTAGTTAAAAACATAAAAATTATATGAGCTATATGACTATAATTTATAATAATGATTTAAAAATAAAACAAAACTGTCAATAATAGAAAATTCAAAAAAATGTTAAGATTGTCAATATTACTTTCTTTATTAGTGTATCGTATTAGGTATATTCACCAAAGTATCATTTTTCTTTCAATTCTAGACTAACTTATATTGTATTTTTGAATAAAATGTTAAATTAATTAATTAAATAGAAAAATTAAATTAGAAAATTCATTTAAAAATTATGTGTAAAAATTTACACAGAGTGAGATAGATCATGTAAAGATTATAATTTAAATTAGTCTTTACTGAATAAAACAAAGAAAATAAACATAATTTAATATGATAAATAATTTATTTTGTTTTTCAATTTTTACATTTTTTAAATAATGATTTTATATCCTATGGATACAAATACTAATATGCATACGATCTCAGTGATTAGAAAAGATTTTTACAAATGCTTTTGAAGAAAATAAGTATTTATATATAAGAAACTAAAAATAAAAAAAAGTACCAAACATATAAAAATATCTTTATAATTTTCATTTTAAAAATAATTATATATATTTTAAAGAATACAATTAACATTCAAAAATAACGTGTTGCAACAAGATAAAATATTGGGTTTGATCTCTCTCTCTCTCTCTCTCTCTATATATATATATATAT
>NW_025874484.1:0-1404 GCF_002878395.1 Capsicum annuum | reverse complement strand
GCTAAGATTCGAGACTTCACCTGAATAAATCCTCCATCCTTTTTTGGGTCTAAGTCAGATGAGGACCCTCAGGAATTCCTTGATCAGGTTCAAAAGGTTATGGATATCATGAAAGTTACTGCTAGTGAGAGTACTGAGCTAGCTGCATATCAGTTACAGGATATGGCTCACATATGGTTCAAACAGTGGAAAGCCGAAAGGGGTGTAGATGTAGGACCCATAGAGTGGGAGGAGTCTGCCACTACTTTTCTAGATAGATTCTTTCCCCTAGACCTGAGGAAAGCTAAGGTGTTAGAATTTATCAACCTCGGGCAGTGCAGCATGACAGTGAAAGAGTATTTTCTTAAGTTTACTCAACTAGCTAGATATTCTCCTTATGTAGTGGCAGATAGTAGGGCCAAGATGAGTAAGTTTGTTTTTGGGGTGAATGATAGTATGAACAATGAGTGCAGATCTACAATGTTGATTAGTCAGATGGACATAGCTAGGCTTATGATCTATGCACAATAGATAGAAGAGCTGAAGATTAAGATGAGAGACAACTAGAATAAGAGAGTAAGGACAGGTAGTTTCAACTATGCTCAGTATAAGTCAGAGGGTGGAGGTCGTTCTCAATTCCGCCCAAATTCATCCATTCCAGCTCCTTCCTCAGACAGTATCCAGTCCTAAAATTCAGAGACGACAATAGAGATAGGACGCCAGGCTCTAAGTCTCAGGGCAGTGTTAGAATTGCTTGAACCTATCCTCTTTGTCTAACATATGGCAAGCACCACTAGGGTACTTGCAGAGCTAGCAGTGATGTTTATTTTAGATGTGGTAAGCCAAGCTACAGAGTCAGATATTGTCCCCTACTAGGTCCTCAGGGTTAGCATAATTGCCCTCCATCTCAGTCTGATCACCCAAATCAGTAGGGTGCCTCTTCCGGTGCTACCAGTGGGCAAAGCCCAAATAGACTCTATGTTCTTCAGTCCCAACAGGATCATGAAAAGTTTCCTAATGTGGTTACTGGTATGTTATAGATCTTTCATGTACATGTTTATGCTTTGCTAGATCTAAGAGCTTCTTTGTCTTTTGTTACTCCTTATATAGAAGTTGATTTTGGAGTCAGTCCTAAATTCTAGCAGAGCCTTTCTTAGTCTCTACCCCAGTGGGTAAAACTATCATAGCCCGATGGGTATACAGGAACTGTCCAGTTATGGTATCTTAGAAAGTCACTTTAGCAGACTTAGTCAAATTAAAGATAACTAATTTTGATATCATTCTCTGGATGGATTGGCTTCATTTTTTTCTATGCCACAGTCAACTACAGAAATAGAGTTGTCCAATTTTAGTTCCCGAATGAACCCATCCTAGAGTGGAAGGGTAGTACTTCAGTTTTTAGAGGTCAGCTTGGTTCTTACCTTT
>NW_025874483.1:0-2114 GCF_002878395.1 Capsicum annuum | reverse complement strand
TCCTCCAGTTAGCTCTCCTTATAGAACAGTGTAGTGATGAGCAGTTGTTTAGATAAGAGAAGATTGTTGTATGCTTACTTTACACGAGGGTGTAGTTATGAAGATAGGCTTGAATGTCATGATAAATGTGAAAGTAAACGTCTAGCAAGGGGTTGTATTTAGAAGTTGGGAAAGTACAAAGTGTAAGTGTACATTTAGATCCTTTACTTATGTCAGTCCCCAGCGTGTAGCCATCAAAAACTCAGTTCAGTTCCAGACATGCTTGACTATAGCATTCAGGTTGTCAGTACTCAGTTATCAGTGTTTCAGTACCCCCGTTAATAGAATACCTCAGAGCCACGTCGTACGCTTGATCTCGCATTCAAAAATAATATAGACTTCATGAATCCATGCTTAGATACCTCATTCTACTCAGTTAGTCCTTATCTCCTATGCATAAAACTCAAAAATCTCAGCCCAACTATTCAGACTAAGTACAGTTTAGCTTTGTAGATCCAGTATTCAGCTATAAGTTATTCAGTTAATTAGATAAGTTAGTATATTTATGCACTCGTGTTCAACTCAGTTCATGTATCATGTCTCAGCTTTAGATCCTAGCTATTCAGTCATGACTCAGTTCCTAGGTGTCTTGTGCATCGCCTCAATTTCCCTCAGTAGCTCATCCAAGTCAGTATTCTTTAAGGGACATAATGTCCCAAGGGGGAGATACATCATACCCCCAAAATTTCATGACATAAACATGCTGGTCTATTTTCTTTTGATGAATCCAGTTTGGAGAAGGGGTACTCATAAGTTAACCCTCAAACTCCAACTTCAATCATATGCTATGTTTTCAAGATTCAGTTCAGATCATGATATTCAGTATATCTACCACGTCCCAGACTAAGTTATGTTCTCATGTTTCCGATCATGCATATGGAGTAATTAATCTCAAACTTATCGGTATTATCAGTTCAAGGTAATAGTTTTTCTTAAACTTACTTATTCTCATATTCGTATTTCAGTGACAAACTTGGTATTCAGTTCCATGCTCAGTTTTCGGTTCAAACTTGATACCTTTACCATTGCATGTTCATGAGTAAGTTTAGTCATGAATTCACGCATCAGATATGCGTGATCAGCTCATCAGTACTTTCAGTCATGCATTCACGTATTATGTCAGTCATATAATCATGCATTAGACATGCATAGATTTAGCCTTTCAGTTGTGCATCAGATATGTATTCTCCTTTTTTGAGAAAACTCACTTTATTAGAATCCTCAATTTTATATTTATGAATCAGCTTCCTATGCATCCGATATGCATGTTCAGTATGTTATGCTCAGCTTTCAGTCATTTTAGTCATGAACCCATGTTTCAGTAGTGTATGTCTTGTACTTACTTCATCTTATCATCTCTCCCACCTCAGTTAATTTCCATTCGAGGATGAATGTTCTCAAGGGGGAGATATTGTAATACCCCGAATATTTCTAAGCTAGGAGACGAACCATTTTTCCTACGTATGAAACCTCCTATCCTGTGAGTAGCATTTTAGTGCATGACTTACAATGAGTATCCTAGCGATAAGATAGCTTATGATACATTAAGTATGTTCATATGAATCACTTAAGGTAATACAAGCTAAGAGTTTTTGAATCCATCAACTTTTAGTGTTTGATTTTGCAAGGGTCATCTTTGAACAAGTATAACTCAATTTTAATGTGATATTTCTGCATATTTATACCTACCAAATTGTATATAATTGAATTAGCTTTCAAACTATACCAATTTTGCCTTAATCCAATACCCGAGCGAAAAGTTATGCTCATTTTCGTGAGAGACAGTAAGGATAGGTGATTGGTAAGGCGCCACCCAACCAAACATAGGCGATTGGTTAGGCGCCACCTAAGTCAGTTTCAATGCCAAAAACACTCCGTTTTGAGTTATTTTGAGGGTAATTAATTCTTTTAACACTCCTTACACGTCCCTAAACTTAACCCTATGAAATATATAGCTTCTAAACACATTACAACCCTATTAACATCTCAAAGATCATCATCCAAGAACACCATAGGAGAAAAATAACTAGGGTTGCACAATCAAGCTTGAAGATCAAATTTCAAGGAAATTCCTC
>NW_025874482.1:0-1236 GCF_002878395.1 Capsicum annuum | reverse complement strand
TCTAGTAGAGTCTTTACAAGAGTGTGTTGTGCGCCACATTCATGTACAGGAGGCTATGGGATGTTTAGAAGAGTTTCCCTTCGTTCATGATCCATATCGTGCTATAGCAAGATTTTCCAATAGAGTTATGTAGACTCTTATATGATCTACTTATGTCAGATTTACCTTACTTTTAAGGTAATAGAAGTAGTGAAGCCAAAGTCTTTAAGATGGAATTTCCTCTGACGGTCCCCGCAGATAGTTTCGGGACAATGTTCTCTAAAGTGAGCAGAGTATGCCTTATAGGGTTAGCTGTTTATATGGTGAATGAACAGGCTTGAAATTATATATGTAAGAATCTGAGTGTGAATGTTGGGAATTATATGTGTTGATTGATAGAGATATAGCTATCATTCTTATGGTGTGGAGAAGTATAAGTGTAAGAGATGTAATATTTGAAGGCTAGAATGAGAATAGTATGTTTATTAAAGATTTGTGGATATTCATGTTATGTTTTAGAAGCTAAGGTTGAATCTTTGAAGAATGTTAGTTTGTGGACTCCAAACTAAGTATTAAGATGTGAGTGTTGTATTAGTAGCCTATGAAGAAATCGAAGCAGATAATGTGTTTAGTAAGACAAGTAGGTGTTGAAAAAGGTGTATGTATATGATGATGATTGTAGAGACTAAGGTATGATAAGAGTAGTTTTCCAAGAAGTAGCATTGGTATTGAATTTATGTTTTCAGGTGTAGTCTTTCTGGATGAATTAAGTTATCATTTTGTGAACCGTTGTACCTCAGACTCTAGAGTAAATTGGTTGTAGCTCATTTCGAGGTTTACCAAAGTGTTCAAAAGTGTCTGAAGATGACTTAAAGATGAGAGGATGATGATAGAGTAAGTGACAAGTAAGGCCCTCAGAATCTAGTAGTGGTGCAAGTAGGCATGGAAAAGCAGTAAAGGGTGACGGTTCCCGACTCATTCTTATTTCGATGAAATATGTCTAGAGGGACCTTGGGTCCCAAGGGGGAGATACCCCATAATGTTATAATAATTTCATGTCCATGCTCTTTCTATGATGTTAACCTCATCGTTCGTTGCATTTCTAGTTATGCTTTTGAGAATTTGGTATATTAGATTTAATATGCACGTTCAATAGAAAGGAACTCGAATTGTGGGCATGTTTGAACATGTACTGAAGAGATTGATTGGGTTATGATTTTGTGCATTTGAGATGCATGTGTGTTGTGAAAATTTACC
>NW_025874481.1:0-1621 GCF_002878395.1 Capsicum annuum | reverse complement strand
CATTCAACAAAAGAGATTGCTGGAACTATAGGCTATATGGCACCAGAAAGTATCCTTATAGGCCGAGCCACAGTTGAAACAGACGTCTTTGCCTTTGGAGTTCTCATTCTTGAAGTTGCTTGTGGTCGAAAACCTGGAAAACAATATGAGGAGAATATTTACAGTAACAGAGTCATTGAATATGTATGGGACATGTACAAGAGTGGGAAGATCATTGATGCTATAGATGTCAGATTGGATAGACTTCGATGAAGAGCAAGCCGTATGTGTGTTAATATTAGGATTGTCTTGCTGCCATCCAAATCCTTATGAAAGGCCCAGCATGAAAAATGTATTACAGATTCTTACAGGGGAATCAGTTCTACCAAATATCCCCACTGAGAAACCTGCATTTGTATGGCCAGCTAGAGCTCCATCGTCTAACGAAGCTTATTGTGACTCTCTCCAGGAAGGCCAACTTACACCAATTATAGTGCTCAGTGGCAGATGACTGCAGAGTCTGAGGAACCTCAACAAGGTTCACAAAAACTATTGTTCATTATCGAACTTAGTGCTTTGTCAAATAAGCCAAATGATACTTGTAAATTCGCATATGCAAGGCAAGACTCTCAATTTTTCCCTTTTTGTGTACGTGATGGGGGAGGGAGGTTCCTTCTTCAGTGTTTTTTTCTGCATTGTAAAAAAAATTTCTATTCAAGATAAATTCCATAATCAACTTTTTCCAATGTACATAAAGCCATAATCAATTTTACCAGTAAAAACTGAAAACAAAGCAGCAGCATTGAAACAAAGGTGGGGTTACATGAATTACTCCCTACAGAGAATAAATGTTCTACACCAACCAAAAAGAAGTTATGAAAATTTCACTATCAATCACTAAATGATCCATCATCATCTTCATGCTCATCCACAACCTTCTCGAGGAAACTCTTCCGCGTTCCATCAAGAACAGTTTCTCTGGATTGTTCATTCCTGCTACGTCCATCGTGAAGTACAGGAGCGCACTGGCAGAGGAACACCTAAAATTAAACTAAACTGTATTTTAGGCAGCTTATACATTCACTACGCTCATAACAAAAGGCAGCTAACTTTAAGCAGCTTATACATGCATGCTGATTTCATGTTCTTTTTCTCAGCCCGTCCCATTTTTCTTAATTGAAACTCAAGCATTGGCCTCTCTTGTCTCATATAATTCTCTTCCGTATTTATTAAAGATTTGTTCTGTTACTCCAGATAGTCGATGCGGCCATTTCCTTGGCCAAAGTATCTGACATAGATCGAAATCTCTGGCATGAGGAGGATTTCAAGAAGGCATAAAGTTTCTGCAATCCCTTAAACTAAAACCAAAAGAAGTTGGCCTTGAACAATGGATAATACTCATCTTTCCTCCACCTAATTTATCATATACTTCACCGGTGTATTTTTTTTTGATCCGGCAAACTGGTCCTGTGTTCTGCTTGCAGAGGCTATCAGTGCTTGAGTTCCTCAACAGCCAACTTGAAAAGAAACAAGCTTGATTAAGCTGCTTGTGTGAAGTCTTTTCCGACATGGTAAAGGATGAATGAGGACAATGTGTTATCATATAGTTTGATGTAAACACTAGATGCTCAGTTTAGAGGCA
>NW_025874480.1:0-1030 GCF_002878395.1 Capsicum annuum | reverse complement strand
TTTACCAAAAACAATAAGAAATCTCCAAGTAGTTAATCCTGCTAAGGCATTAACTTATGTAATGGGGGTTGGTAATCCTATTTTCTTGTCACTACTCTCTTTTCCAAACATCAACTTTTATTTCGAAGAAGTTGCATTTTAAGGCATATTCTCGATGTTTGCAACAACAAGAATTCAAGATAAGTAAAGAGAGTATGATATAAACAAGTCAATGCATAATGAATTCAAAACCCTAAGTGATAGATTGTATGCTACAAGGCTTTCATAACCCTAACTAATAAACTTAGCTACTCATGAATAAAATGAAAAGCATCATGAATATATTCATCATACCAAAAACTAGAAGAAGATCTTGGTGTGTGAATCGTGTAAACAAGAGAGAATGTTTTTCTCTCGCTCCAGCTAAGCCGCCTTTCTCCTCTGTCAGAATAATAATGAATAATGAATAATCAATAAAAATTCAGCGTTAAGCCTTCTAATAATCTTTTCTATCATAATTGCCTTATAAGTCCCTGAACTAATTATAAAAGATAAACTAGTCTTGGACATATTCCTAGGCGCCACATTTGGTCCAGATTGCTACTCTCTCTTGTGTCATATGCCATCCGCATTCCATAGTCCCATAATGTCTTCATCTACCTCATTAATACCTGAAATCATGCTAATTACATCAGTTAGCTCAATTACATAGAAGTAGAGTAAAAACATAAGAAACTAGGCACTTTGTTCTCTAAACATAGCTAAAATATGGATAAATTATGGTGCTTAGGCGTATAAATATACCCAAGATCAACCATACAACTTTATGATCTCCTTAATGAATAAATTAGCATAATCTTTAGAAGAGAAATTAGTCCTCACTGGAAAAAAGTGAGCAGACTTAGTCATCCTATCCATGATGACCCAAATTGAATCAAATTGCTAGCGAGACCTTGGACGACCGGTAACAAAATACATGTTAATTATCTCCCGTTTCGATACTAGTATTTCAATCTCTTAGAATCAACCCACCGGGCCTCAAGTGCTCTAC
>NW_025874479.1:0-1609 GCF_002878395.1 Capsicum annuum | reverse complement strand
CTAGTAATAAAGTGTGATGGTTTATGCATCTTACATCTCTATTACTCAATTATTGTGAACTTGTGTATGTTTATTGATTTGGGTCCATTTATGTGTGTATGTTGTTGTCTTGGAAAATATTGATACAATGATGATGCCCGGTAAATCCGGAGGAATTATTGATACTACAATGATGCCCGGTTAATTCGGAGGAATATGTGATATTATGATGATGCTCGGTTCGAGTCCGAAGAAATATGTGATATTATGATGATGCCCGGTGCGAGTCCGGAGGAATATGTGATATTATGATGATGCCCGGTTATATGTGATATTATGATGATGCCCGATTCAAGTCCAGAGGAATATGTGATATTATGATGATGCCCGGTTCGAGTCCGGAGGAATGTGTGATATTATGATGATGCCCGGTTCGAGTTCAGAGGAATGTGTGATATTATGATGATGCCCGGTTCGAGTCCAGAGGAATGTGTGATATTATGATGATGCCCAATTCGAGTCTGGAGGAATGTGTGATATTATGATGATGTCTGGTTCGAGTCCGGAGGAATGTGTGATATTATGATGATGCCCGGTTCGAGTCCGGAGGAATATGTGATATTATGATGATGCTCAATGAATTCGGCGGAATATGTTGATATTGTGATGATGCCCGGTGAATCCGGAAGAGGTAAGAACATTTTGATGCCATGTGGGACAAATTTACTTATATGCATTGATATTTGTAATGTTAGGCCGTGTGGGGCCAACCGCCTATGTTCTAGAATTATGAGGTCTCTATTGGTAAATTATTAATTGTTTCTTATTCCAAATCACTATATAAGAGGTGTGACCCTTTTTTATGCTAAACTAGCTACTAGAGGAAATTTATGCCTAATATTGAGTTAAGGCTTAGTGTTATATGTAAATTTGCATAAAAATTCAAGGGCTAACCTAATATAATACTTGACTTGAATAAGAGGTTATATTATGAAATATTGCCTAGTAAGGTGGCTTATGTTATAAATTAGCTACTTCTAAAATATGTGATTATTATTTGGAACCTAGAAGCCTAGTAAATTAGTTGGTGGACTTTACTCGATTAAAATATGGAAATTAGTCCTTAAGGTTGTGACATGCTTGGTGATGATAGATCTAGTATTGTGTGATGGATAGTTAAATTATCTCCTAATATGTGAAATTGAGATGCCTTAATTGATAACTCATGTCATGATGATGCTAACTAAAAAATGGCCTTATGATAGTTGAATAACCTACACTATGGGTGGCTTGTAGTTTTTTCCCCAATTTGATGACTAGTGATTTTAAGACTGGTAATCTTTTGTCTTTTGAAAAAAATAAGGTTAATTAGTATGGACCTTGCGGTATTTATCGATGAATTATAGAACTAATGATTGCATGCTATGCTATGACAATGTTGCTTTCTTTATGTTGAATTATGGTATGGGTACTTGGAAGTGAATTTCGGTAATGAGTCATGGCGGGTTTGTGCTACCCGCGGTTTTTGATAAATTGATGGAGTAGTTGTGCTTTATGGTATTATTGGTTGTATTCTTTTGTGTACTCTCTGGTGGTATGGGACGCCATGATGAGTTCTTTGTTTTGCTAT
>NW_025874478.1:0-1264 GCF_002878395.1 Capsicum annuum | reverse complement strand
AGATTTTCTCAATGCTTTTCGTTTCATGATTTCCACAATCTTTTTCGCATTGTTATACTGATTCGATCTCACCTCTACTTTGCTAACACCTCTCTTAGACTGAAAATTAGTAGAAATCAAGTTAATTTCTTCATCTTGTGTTAAACCAAGACTAAACGATGGTAGTTCATCGGACCTAAATTTCATCGGTGGAATCCCACTAACTGAACTACTACGATTTGTATGTACTGGCATTATCGCGTAACTCCAAAAATTTCAAACCGCGAAAAAAAAATAATTCGCAGAAGAAGGTTGAAAAATGCCGAAATTATTTTACAAAAAAGAAGTTATATGAAAAACAAATAACATGCATTAACTGTAAAACCATCTTCCCTTAATTATTGGGGAACAAGTTTATCCGAAATTAGAGAGCAAATAGCGATTTTGAAGAAAAAAAAGTTAGAATGGAGGAAACTGAAATAGATAAATTGCTTGAAAATAGGGTAAATTGCTTGAAAATAGGTAAAGAAAAAGTAATTGGTGGAATCCATAAATAGATAAATTACTTGAAAATAGGTAAAGGAAAAGCAATTGGTGGAATTCACATGCTTAACTCTAGAAAAGTCAAAATATTGCTAGTTTTGACATAAGTTTTAATTTTGAGAAAGTATTGTTATTAATTGTACTTAAGATCTTAAGGTTGCTAGTTTCTGTAATTTATCCTATATAGTATTATGTTGGTTTGGTTTCTGTGTGTTTTTCCTTTTTCTTTGTTGATACCAAACCAAACCAAGTGTAGTGAATTTTTTCCCTAATGCCAAATCAACAAAACCAAAACACAGTTGATTTAGTTTATTTGGTTTGACCTGGTGTCATAACCCAAAATCTCGAGGTCATGATGGCACCTACCCCGATCCAACCTTGGTAGGTAAACCCAACATAACAAGATAGATTAAATCAAAAGAGGATCAATTAATGAAAGAAAAGGTCAAGCCTTTAGGATAAAGTCAAACTAAAAGTAATAACAAAATAATATTATCTGGACAATACAACTCGAACATCCCCAAAATATAGTCTCATGTGTAAGAGTGACTCTATATTACCATAGATGTCAAAAAAAAGGGAAAGAGGGATTGGAAAACAACAAGTTGAAATAGTGAAAATGATGCAGCTATAAATTGCTACAAAAAAACTGTAGTGAAGAAGGAGAAGCTGAAACTTAGAGAGTGTTTTCTATTTTTAGGATGGATACAAATGTCTAATGTCATCCCTTATTTATACTTAT
>NW_025874477.1:0-1404 GCF_002878395.1 Capsicum annuum | reverse complement strand
AGTATTTGTTATTTGTTACCTTTTCTTTTGGATATGTTTTTACCGTTTCAATTGTAAAACTAAGTAACCAAATTCATATACGTATACTACTTGATGACAAATATTTAATATAAAATTCTATCTGTTATTTGTTATCTTTTTTAATATATTTTTACGGTGTCAAAAATTACTACAAATAAGCAGTCATCATATTCAAAAAATGATATATATATACACGCACACAGACACACTATATTTTAACAAATATGTTACTTTTCATGAATTATTTATTTAAAATTAAATATTCGACAAAAAATTTATATGTAATGTCAAAATACAATCTTGTAACGTGATTCATCTGTCAATTGTTATCACTAATAATAATAAAATAATTTATATATTCTTTAGTCATCATCATCAGTGATATTTTCAAATTTATTTAAAGAAAATGAATGAAAATGAAATAACAATATATAAATCATAAAGAATTATGACATAAATATGAAATGTAAAATTTTAAAAATCAAACGTTAATCAAACTTGTAAGATATGTTATTAATTAATAAGGTGTGTATATATATATATATATATATGTATATATATAAATATTTGTGTGTGATAGGGATATTTTTGTCATAAAAAAATAATTTTTTGCTTCTGCTTCTGTTTTTTTTTAGAAGCAAAAATTTTTTGCTTCTTTCCAGAAGCAGAAAAACTACTTTTGCTTATTTTTAAAAATACTTTTGCAAGTTTACCAAACATCCTTCTTTTTTGTTTTAAAAAAAAGTGCTTTTTCCTCAAAATAAATACTTATTTGGGAAAATAAGCAATCCCAAATGGGCACTGAAAATGAGATGTTATGTCATGTTTTCTAACATAATTAATTTAAATGAATAAATTGCTTTTTTTATTTTTAATTTCAGAACTCATAACTTAAAAATTATGAATTCCTTTCAGAACCGTAAAACAATGACTTGAAATAAGAAAGAAGGAAGAGTTTTTTTTTTTTTTTCTTTTTTTTGAGATAACTGCAAGAAAACATAGTTAAATTAAACTATATTATCCAACAACGCATGTTCTTATGCTTATAAAATCACATGCTTTAAAAGATTCCATTAGGATGCATGTAAGCAATCCATATAGTATATATGCAAGCAAGTAATCAAATACATTAATCCCTCTGTTATGGCCTTTGTCCTTTTGGCTATAAACTAAATACGTTTATTAAGTAATAATTTATTCCAATCTGAAAAAGTGGTCATTATTGCAAATGTTCAAATCTGGTTTTTGTATAGGAGCCCAATAAGTGCCCCTTGTGTGCTTCAAAAGACCTATTCTCACCCTTTTTCTCGGTATAAAAATTTTACGGGGCATTCTATTTTTGTTTTCCTCTTTATACGATACTAGATATTAAGTTTTTTTTTT
>NW_025874476.1:0-3276 GCF_002878395.1 Capsicum annuum | reverse complement strand
TTCTAACATTAAATATAAATGTTCACTTATTTTCTTATATCTTCTTCCTAAATTAGAGAATACTATTTTTATTTTTGATCCTTCGTGATTTTCATATGTTTTTTCGTCTATTATAAATTCTTCTTTGTTCATTTTATTTAAATGTATATAGTTTATGCTGATATATATATTCTAGACTATCTATTGTTGATTCTAAATTTGATATTTCTTCTTTTTGTGAATTTATTAAGTTTTTACTAACTCCCACAACTATGTTATATTGTAGTCTTTCTATCCTTATTTTTAATTCTTTACATTTTTCAGATATTATTTATTTTAATTCTTTATATTTTTATAATTTTTGGTCATTATTCATCTAAGCAATATTTATAATATTTTGGTGGAGATTTAAATCTAATTTTATCTGAATTAATAAATTAATCAAATAAATCCAAATATATACTACCTCCGTAACTTTAAACAACATAGCTCTGATACCAATTGTAGGGGGTACGGATAACTTGGGTAACTTAAATAGATCTATTATAGCTTTAGGTTAGAATTTAGATCCATTAGGTTTGAGTTTAAATTTTACTATAATATAATATATATTTTATATATCTAGGTAAAAAATATAAGTATATATGGTAATTCTTCATGGGTAAACGGTTTATCCAATAAGAAAATTATGTAATCCACCCCCACACCAATAAGCTGTTAATTGAAAAAATTTAATCCATTCACCAACCATTTATCCGATAAGCCAATACCAATAAGTCAATAAGTTAATTTTGCGGATAGCTTATCGGAGACGGTTCGATTTTGAACAGCCCTAAGTCCAAGTATGCGATTACTTTACTGCTTTTTAAGAATAAAAGTATTAATTTGTTTTGCAACATTAGAGAAAATGTAAAGTGAAAGAGAAATAAAGCCTTTATAAAATTAACTAGTTAGAACCATTAAATCAGAGACTAGCTCTAAAAAATGTACTCATATTCAAAAGAAAAATCAGTAGAATTGTGACACGATCACAAATTAAAGTAGGTTTGGAAGTATCAAGCTTGCTTTACCTAAATTCTTGTTCTCTCATTCGCAATTTGTAATTATTTTATTCATTGTACTATCAATATAATCATTACTTATTGGCATGTTACGTCAGTATAACTAATATAGGATGAAATAAAAGAAACTAAAAATGGATAAACTAGACCGACACAAAGCAGGACACTATATAGTTGTTAAGGGTCGTGCACAATAACCAATCCAATCCCTTTCTAAATATTGCTGCCTCCAGACTCTCCCCTTAAGAATTGAGCTGGCCTTGAACTAGACCATGGCTCTATTAGGATATATACGATTAATCATGCGTTTAGATATATTATAAGAATTGTGATGGATAAAAGTCTAAGTGGGAGATTATTGAGATATATATTATTAACCATGATATATGTATATTGATTATATGCTTAGATATAATTTTTATTATAGAACAAATGTTAAATCAATTTTAAGAAAAGATTAATACATCATATGTCCGTTTATGCGTCCATTTACTTATATAATAGATCATTTAGTTCATTGAGTTTTACCTTATACATAGAGGATTAAATCATCGGTTCTTATAAATATAAAGATTTTAGTTCATAATCTAGGATGGAAATTGGATAAGCCATCGGTATAATTATAGCGCAAGATTAAATGTAATTTATTTTGATTATGAGAACGGTGTAGTTCTGACTTCTTGTGCTGGTGAATTTTGTTTGTATTAAACGAGATCGAGCAGAGATAGATGTTTTAAACTGATTGAGAAAACATATTTTCTGAACTATTAAATGTTGTTATATTCTCAATCTTGATATAACTGTTATGAACTGTATATATATATATATATATATATATATATATAACTGTTATGAACTGTATATATTAATAATCACTTTGATTTATTAAAAGGTGAGATTCTGAGATAGGAAATATATCTAGTAGATTGAATGAGAATAATATCTATTGGTGAAATAATAAGTTAGTTCATGGAATTCTTGTCTCGGTATAAAAACTGATGATATGATTTTTTTGAGAAGCTTATAAGTTTTCATTGTGTCCAATCTTGTAAGTGGAGTTTATGAATTCAACACATGAAATAAGTTAAGTAGTACTCTAGAGGAAATTAGTCATTAGATTGAAATCGCCAGTAATTAAATTTATTGATTAGTATTTGTAATCTTAACATGGGGAATCACATAAGTGTTTAATGAAAATTTTTATAATAGAAATAGAGGAGTGCAATTACGAATTTCTAATGGAATGATTTGTAATTGATTATAATAAGAATAATCCAAATCAGAATTTTGAATTATTTCCATAATAGGGAGGCTACTAATTAATTGTGCGGTCTCTACAGTGCCCATATTTAACTAAAATCGAAATCCTATATATTAGAGAAAAGAAAAAAAAAAATTTTTTGTTCTCCTTTTTGGACTAGAAAAAGTATCTCGATAAATATGGATTATCGTAACATAAGAAAGTGAATCATTTTTCTATTCGATACTTGCTCACCCAAGTATTGAGAGGGTTCGCCTGTTAATTGGGGATCACTATAGAAGAATAAAGAATCAAAGTCAAACTTGCGTGGTGATATGTATTTACAAAAACTTGCTCGATGATATGCATACATGCTTCAAGTGGTATTTATCGAGTAAAATTTCAGCAAGTTTATGTGATCTAGTATAATTTTGTGTGCTCTAGCGTAAAGTATGTGTTATCTATTATTCGTGTGAGCAGTATGTTTCTGGAATACTTTTGTTGTGCATAATATTTTTCAACAGCTGGCATCAAGAGACACACTTACATCTAAATAGATAACTTCAACTAGATATGCATATGTGCAATTATGTAGATGGGCTCGGTTACTTTCTTTATGTACGCATAAAAAAGAAAATGTTTAATATGACTTATTCCATATATTAGGATGGTTATCACAGTTTGCTTGAAGGAGAGATCTGTGTTTTGGCGTCTTTGAATTTATTTTCACTGTCCCGGTAAACTCAGCAACCTTGAATGGTTTAGTGCTTGTAACTTTGGATTAATTAAAGTACTAGAAGTGGCAACAGTAAATAATTCCCGTTGTTGATGGGCGGAAAGGTCTATTATATCAGTAAACTGTTCTAATAATTTTAAATGTTCTTCTTTAGTTTTTGTATATAATAATATATCATCTATGTATACTATACAATTAGATAATTGTTTAAAATAATTATCCATAAAATATTGATATCTACCTGGTGCATTTTTATATCC
>NW_025874475.1:0-1090 GCF_002878395.1 Capsicum annuum | reverse complement strand
TAAGGGATATGTCACCCAAGGCAACACTACTTCTCGAACGTGTTGATTTTAAGAGATGGAGCCAGGTATTTTGTCCGATAAATAGGTAATTTATTATAAATTTAATGTCTTATTTGAGTTATAAGTTTGTAATACTGTATGATGTCATACTAAGTAATTTTTTTGTATAGGTATAATATTATGACGTCAAATATAGTTAAATCAGTGAATTCATTATTTGTTGTTGAAAGAGAATTTTCCATCGTGGCACTATTTGATGAAATAAACAAGAAGTATGCTAAATTATTTCATAAAAGGCATATGCCATTTGCAAATGCAAAAGACAGATTTGTACTAGAAGCGAAAAAACAAAAATCAACAAACATCAGTTTGGGGAATACGTTATTTTCTCATCAAATGGCATATTACGAGTTCAGTATCGACGATCATGGTGATGTTACTACTGTCAATTTTCAAATAAGATCTTGTACCTATAGTGTTTTTGACTTAGACAAAATACCTTGTCCACATGTTATGGCAGTACTTCGAGCCTAATATGGTGCATAATATGGAGCTCAAATTTATGAGTACTCATCTCCATATTATTTGGTGGAAATATATATAATGAAATATAATAAGAATATTAATTTGATGCCTCCTGAAGAATCTTGGATTATTCCTGTAGATGTTTTGGAGAGACTAATACCTCCTCCATATATTGACCCAAGCACTATCAAACCGGGAAGAAGGCGATGTAAGAGGAGGTATGGAGTCGGAGAATCATTTCCATCAAGAAAAAACAAGTGCTCTGTATATAAGAACGCTGAATACAAGAGAACTACATGTCCGGATCGTAATCCACCATGATCATTGTAATAATAAAACCTGTGTTGTTATTTGTTTATTATGGACTTTGGTATTTTTAACTCATTGTTGTGAATGTAAATATTATTATTTTTAACTGGAGTGTGTTCTTCCAATATATAGACCATCTGTTGCAATAGATTTGTTGGAAGAACCTAATACAGATCATCAAACTAGATTGTGTTCATCCAACAGATAACCAATTAGTTGTGATAGATGGGCCATCTGATGGAACAACACAATACTG
>NW_025874474.1:0-1411 GCF_002878395.1 Capsicum annuum | reverse complement strand
ACACCCTTTTGATATTAACTTTCAGGCCTTAAGGTAAGATATGAAATGACCTTTGGGAGATATAAAACTACTCTACCATTCAAAAACTACCTTATTAGGAAACTAGAACTTCAAACGTGGGTGCGACAATCTATAGATACTTTGAATGAATGGAGCCAATCCATACCCAGAATAACATTAAAATCTACCATCTCTAACTTTATTAGGTCTGTAGAATGATCTTATAGAGAATGGTAATAGGACACTCCCTGTAGACTCATCTAGCAATAGCTGACTCACCTACTAGGGTGGAAACTGAAAAGGGCTTAGAGAGATTTTCAGGACCTACCCCAAAATTTACAGCAAGCAAAGGAGTTATATAAGTGAAATTTGATCCTAGGTCTAACAATACATAAACATCAAGGTGAAAGACACGAAGCATACATGTTACTACATCTAGTGAAATCTTTTATTCTTGATGGGATCGCAAAGCATAAAATTGATTCTGGTATTAACCACCATCCGTACTGGAAGACGCGCCTTGGGGAGGAGCTGGACGGCCTGGCTGAGGTGCTGCACTAGTAGCCTAAGTCTGGGGATGAGTATCTCTTCTTCCCTACTTATCATATGGGCACTCCTTGATTCTATGGCCCATCTTACCACAACCATAACAACCCTCTTTGCCCATTAAACACTCACCAGGATGGGTTCTACCATACTTTAAATATGTAGGGAATTAGGCCTCCCAACTACACTATTCCGAGATATAGAATTCAATGTCCTGCCCTATTGGTCCTACCTGGTTCTGGGTGCAGGGTAACTAGCTGAAAATGGAACAGGCACTGATGAATGACCCTAAAACTACAAATAGTTTCCCCATCCTGATCTTGGATGACAAAACTCAAACTATCCAGTCCAAGCTCTCTTATTCCTCTTCTTTTTTTCCTTCAACTTTTCTGCCTCAATCAGTTGAGCATGAGTTATTAATCTAGCATTATCTATATCTCTTATCAGCATGGCAGTCCTACACTTTTTGACCACAAAATCAGACACCTCAGTAACAAACTTGCTTATACGAGCTCTAGAATCAGTTAACAACTCGAGAGCATACTTAGAACACTAAGTGAACTTAAGCCAACACTCTTTCACCGTCATAGAGCCCTGCCTCAGGTTCATGAACTCCTTCACCTTAGCCTCCCTTATCTCATGGGAAAAGAACCTATCTAGAAAAGCATTTTGTAACACCTGCCAACTCACAAGAGTTGCATTCCCACCTCTACCATCCTTTCATATCATAACTCAATCATAAATAATATCCTTCAACCTATTGGATGCCAACTCTACACTCTTCTCTTTAGTCACATGCAGAATCTAGTAATATCCCTTACCTCATCAATAAAAAGTTGAGGATCCTCATCCACCTTTGACCCAT
>NW_025874473.1:0-3531 GCF_002878395.1 Capsicum annuum | reverse complement strand
TGAGTATGTTTGTGTTTGGTGTTTCTAAGGATATAGTCAAAGAGTGTAGGATGACCATGTTGGATAAGGGTATAGACCTCTATAAATTGAAGTTCTATTCTTAACAGATTGAGGTGGATAAGATCAAGTAAAAGGAAAGGAATAGTAAGAGAGATAGAACTAGCAGCTTTAATTTCTCTTAGTAGAGGTATGATGGTGGAAATTGTTCCCAATTTCATAAGAAATTTTTATCTCTAGCCCTTTCTTCTACTAGTGCTCCGGTGCCTTAGATAGGATACCCGATATAAAGCACCATGCTTTATGTCCTAGGGTAGGGTGGTAGTAGCGATTGCACCAACCCTATTTAGAAGAGATGTAGAAGGAACCACAAGGGGGAGTGCATGATGTGTAGTGATGCTTATTTTGGGTGTGGTAAGTCAGGTCATAGAGTGAGGGATTTCTTCGTGGTTGTGCTAAGGGTTAACGATGTTCTCCAATAGATTCTGTCTAACTTTTTGGCAAATCTATTTGTCTCCCAACTCAACAGGGTGTCACATCTAGTGAAACTAGTGGACAATGTTAGAATAGGCTTTATGTCCTTCAAATATTATAGGATAAAGACGGCTCTCCTAATGTTATCACTAGTACGTTAAATTTTTTTATATATATGTGTATGTATTGTTAGACACCGGAGCCACACTTTTCTTAATGACTCCCTGTATAGAAGTAAATTTTAGTGTCATACCTATTATAGAGACCTTCTAACTTTTTAATCCAGTTGATAGCTCAATCATAGATAGATGGGTAAACAGAAATATCAAATTCAAAGTATCTCAGTAAGTTACTTCAGTCAATCTTGTAGAATTAGATATGATCGATTTTCTTATTATTTTTTGCATGGATTGGCTCTGTTCTTATTGTGACATAGTTAATTATAGAAATACAATATTCCAATTCTAATTTCTGAATGAGTCATTCATAGAATGATAGGGCAGTACCTCAGACCTATAGGTCGGTTTGTTTTACTTTGTAAGGCAATAAAAATGATCTCCAATGGGTGCATCTATATTTTTTTTGAATCAAGGACTCAAGGTCTGAAATCTTGAGTCTTGAGTTTTTTCCAGTAATAAATGAATTCCTAGAAGTATTTCTTGAAGATCTTCCCTAATTCTACCAATAAGTAAGAAATTGACATTGAAATAGATCTTCTTCTAGATACCCAACATATTTAAATTCAACCTTATATAATGGGTCTACCCTAGCTTAGGGAATTAAAGAAATAGTTAAAAGACCACCTAAGTAAGGGATTCATCAGACTTAGTGTCTCTCCATGCGATGCTATAGTGCTATTCACACTCAAGAAAGATGGTTCCCTAAGAATATGCATCGATTATCATAAGTTGAAAAAAAAAAATCATGAATAAGTATCCCATCACCAAAATTGATGACATGAACTACCACCATTAATGTGCTAATTATTTATCTAAGATAGACCTCAAATATAGCTATCATTAGCCCAGACTCAAAAAATGTGACATCCCAAAGGTATCCTTACGAACTCGGTATAGTCACATTGAATTTGTAGCTCTGACTTTTGGGCTAACGAATACCCCTACAAAATTTATGGACTTGATAAACAGAGTGTTCTAGCAGTATTTGGACATGTTTGTTATACTCTTCATAGATGACATTCTAGTCTATTCTAGGAATAATTATGAGTAAACAGACGATTTAAGGGTAGTTTTGCAAACACCTAAGGATCACCAGTTATTTGCTCAGTTCAAAAAGTATTTATTCTTCTTGAATTTAGTAATATTCCTTGGTTATATTATTTCTGGTAAAGGTATTTGATTTGATCCTTAAAAGATCAGACCAGTAAGGAACTATCCAAGACCCATCTCTCCAAAAAATATTTAGAGTTTCTTACGTTTTTGCAGCTACTACAGATAGTTTGTCGAATGGTTTTACTCTATTACCTCTCCCATGTCTAGAATGGATTAGAAGAAAGTCAAATTTCTGTGGCCTGATTCACGTGAGAAGAGTTTTCTAGGGTTGAAGACTCAGCTCACCTCTGCTCTAGTTTTGACACTACTAAAGTGTTTAGATAGTTTGGCAGTCAAATACAATGCTTCTAGAGATTGTATCAATTGTGTGTTAATGCAGTGGGACAAGGTTATAGCATATACCTCTAGACAACTCAAACCTTATGGGGTTCATGTTGACGTGTCCATTGATCACATGAATCATTAGTATATTTGTAGTTAGAAAGATCAAAATCATCATCAAAAAAGTTTGCTAGAATTATTAAAGAACTATGATATGAGTATCTTGAACCACTTAGGTAAGGCCAGTGTCATGACCGACACCCTTAGTAGATTGTCTAAGGTGAGTCTGTTCTCATGTTTAGAATTAGAATAAGAATTTAGTTTATGAGATCCATCAACTTTCTAGATTGGGAGTTAGGTTGGTTATTTCAAACGAAGGTAGTTCCTGGGTTTAGAATGGTTTAGAATCTTCCTTGGATGTCGAGGCGAAAGAAAGACAAGATAGTGATCCTATTTTTCTTACGTTTAAGGAGGCATATTTGAATAAAAAGGTTGAGGTTTTCTCCTAAGGGGGGATGGTGTTCTTTGAAATCAAGGAAAATTATGTGTTCAGGATGTGGATGATTTGAGGCAACATATGTTAGTAGAAGCACATGGTTCTCAGTATTCTATTCATCCAGAAGCCACTAAGATGTACCATGATTTGTGGGACATCTATTAGTGGAATTTCATTAAGAATGATATTACATAATTTGAGGCTAAGTGTCCAAATTGCCAACAGGTTAAGGTTGAGGCCTAGTTGTATGCTTCAGGAATGTAGTATCCCTATATGAAAGTAAGAAGTGGCTAATATGGACTTTGTTATAGGGTTTCCTCATAAACATCAACAAAACAACCATATTTGGGTTATTATGGACCGAATGACTAAGTTAGTTCATTTCTTTCCAATTAATACTTTGAACTCATCAAAAGGTTATGCTTGACTCTATCTTAAGGAGTTGGTGAAATTACATTAAGTTTCATTAACCATTACTTCAGTAGATAGGTACACAATTTACCTCTTAATTTTGGAAGGCATTTCAAAAAGTGTCTTGGTACCCAAGTTTATCTTAGTAAAACTTTCCACCTGCAGGCAGATGGTAAGGCAAAGAGGACCATTCTGACCTTGGAGGACATACTGAGATTGTGTGTTGATTTCAAGGGTAATTAGGATGATCACTTGCCTTTGATTATGTTTTCCTACAATAACAATTATCGCTCTAGTTTTTCAATGGCCCCATTTGAGTCCTATTATGATAGGAGGTGTAGATCTCCTATTGGTTTGTTTGAAGTTGGTAAAGCTGCTTTGATAGGGCCAAATTTAGTGCATGAGGTGATGGAAAAATTCAGCTAATTAGATGAAGGATGAAAACTTCTTAAAGCCTTCTGAAATCCTATGCAGATTTGAGTAGGGAGCTTGAGTTTTATGTTGATGATTTTTTCTAATTAAAAATTTCACCCATAGAAG
>NW_025874472.1:0-1834 GCF_002878395.1 Capsicum annuum | reverse complement strand
GAAACAAGAGTGAAACAGAAGAGAGAACTACAATGCAATGACTCTTCAGACGGCAATTAAGGAGACAAATTGGTGCAGAAAGATATCGGTTATATATCCAATAAATCAACTAAGATAGTACTCCCTCCGTTCGGTTTTACTTGTCACTTTTTGACATGGCACACCTATTAAGAAAATAATAATTGGTATAGTAATTTTACTATATTACCCCTATTAATTGATATTTAGTAATAGGTATTGGAAAATGATTTGAAGAATAAGTAATTAATGCAAAGGGTAAAACATGGGAAAAAAATTGTCTCTTCTTGATTTGTCAAAAATGACAAGTAAATATAGAAATCAAATTAGGAAAATAGTGACAAGTAAAAGCGAATGGAGGGAGTATCAAGACAATTATCACCAAGTTAACCTTGTTGGCAACTGTCAAGGGTGGGGAGGAAGAGAATAAGCAAATAGTAAACGTGATAACCAGAAGAAAATCTTGTCCACCCTACTTACTTCTCTCCCTAAACGTCTTTGCGAGCCGATTAAGTCTTTTGGAGTGAAACTTTCTCCAGTAGGGATCTTGTCGAATGACTCACTTAGAGGCACTTTTGATGGGATGATAAGACCGATTTTATCACCATATTTAGGGCAATATAACCAACCTGTAAAAAAGAACTCTTCTCAGGATAATGTTGAAGAAAGGTTTATGTAAGTGGAAAACATATTTCTCTTTTAAGGTAAAAACTAAGCAAATGCAATTATTCATGGAACAAAACAAGATAACAGCTTATGCACATAAAGGCATCCAGCTTATCAATCAGTAACAAGTTATTGGACATGCATGCTTGTGGAAACAATCAGATGACTGAAGATAAAATTGAAGAACCTAGTAGACCCCTTCAGGTCTTAAGACCAAAACAACAACAACAACATGCCCAGTGAAATCCAGAAGCGGGGTCTGGGGAGGGTAGAGCGTAGCAGACCTTACCCCTACCTCATGGAGGTAGAGAGGCTGTTTCCGGAGGACCCTCGCTCGAGTACATCAAATAAAAGTAGGTATTAAAAGGGAAACGACAATTAAGAAAACATAGCAACTAATAAGGAAGGAGTAACAACAACAAAATAGTGCAACAAGCGAAACACCATAAATAACATATGATGATAGAAATCGAAAAAAGCAATTTTAAGACCAAAAAAGCTGGCATAAAATGACATGGAAGGAAAAAGGACGAGGTGATCATATGGGTGTTTACCTTTTACCGACCAACAGAGGAACATCTTTTATTTACAACTAGAAAGAAAAGTAAAACTATCTAATTGTAAATATTCTGTTCATAAGCTATCATGTTGTTTACAACTGCAAGTAACCATAAAACCTAGAAAGAAAGTGAATAACCTACTATAATCGATTAAACCATACTTTATTTAATAACCATAGTGTTCGAGCTAGCTTGTGCACCCTGACTAACTCCATGGATACCTGCTACCTCCCATTCATATAGGTACAACGTAGCTTTGTCCACCAAGATTTGGACAGATCACAAATGGAAGAAATCACCTAGTGTTTTAATGTCCTGAGGGTTTGATCTAGAAACCTCATGATTCTCAAACCAATTTATTAATCACTAGGTCACACTCCTTTGGGTGCTTATAATACACTGCAAAATTGTAATACAGAAATTTTTTACATGTTAATGAAAAAAACGATATTGTAAAACTTTTTAAGCTAATAATGTACACTTAAATCCACTCAGAAACTTTTGAAGCTACGTAATTACCTACCAGTAGCAGTTTACAATGAGAAGCAAAATTTAAGCCAGAGTTAAGACACAAACTAAATGTGATCAGA
>NW_025874471.1:0-1494 GCF_002878395.1 Capsicum annuum | reverse complement strand
AACTTTCTTAGTTAGGATTTTTGTTAGAAGAAAGCTTCTTCTTGTAGTCCTTTTTGCTGGTTTGGTATTGATAAAATGTATGTATTTTCAATGAACAATATTAATATAATGATTTAAGTTTGTTAATTATCTTTGCCCTCTTCTTTGTGATTTTTGTTTTTATATAGGTTAAACTTCTTATTTATAATTATTCTTTGTTTTGCACTGCCAACTTTTTAAATTCATATTTCTTAATTTATAAATATAACAGTGAACTACCATGATAAGATATACAAAGAGTTAACTATTTGACAATACATGTAGATCGCATATTGTAATACTCCGAACTTTCTTTAAGCCTAATATCATCTCTAGAAGGTTAAGGGATGACTTCCAAATTGAGTAATGTTTAAATCATATAGAATTTTTCTAATTTTAACTTTTTATCATGTGGAAAGTTGAATTAGCTTTCCAACGATATAAGATTCACCTAAATTCGATAACCGGACAAGAAGTTATGGTTAATTTAAGTTCTAGTCATAAAACACTGTCATTATGGTGTTTAGCGCACCGCATAAACGGTTTATTTAACAATTTTCAAATTCAAATGGGACTCCGCGATGGTGGCATGTTAGGGAGGACCCAAATTTGCCTGTTGTCACTTTCTAGAAGCTCTGTGCGATAATGGCGCGTCACGCCAGGTGTCAAAATGGCATTTCCAAAGGGGCACCGCGATGGCTCCGCGTCGCGAAGTCTGCCCAGTTCATGGTGGTCGATTTCCAGTGAGCCACCGTGATAGTGGCGCATCGCGGTGTCCACTCAGTTCATAAATATTTCATTTTCCAGTTCGTTAAGAGTTAAAGGAGGTATTTTGGTCAATTACCCTACCCTAATCCTTCCAAAAACATAAAATCAATTACATAACAAAGCACTTTATTCCCTAATCCTCATTCTCTTCAAAACAAAAACCCTAGTTCATCATACTTCTCCTCCAAGAAACTCAAGATTTCTCCATCAATTCTCCAAATTGAGTCAAGATTCCAAGTTCTTAGTGCAAGAATTTCAAGAACCCTCATTCAAGAGTTTCAATAACATCTCAAAAGCAAGTTGTTCATCCAAGTTTATCAATCTAAGGTATGTGGGGTTTTAACAAGAACAATTTTTCCGTTCTTGTGCCCAAAATATTTTTAAAGTTTTAAATTTCTGGATTTTACCATGATTTCCATGAAAATCAAGTTAGGGTTTATACCCCTTACCATTATTTTCAAGATTATATGATTTCCCATGGTTTAAAAGTTGAATTATATGATTTTATTTAAATTTCTACGCCTATTGATGAAATTTCCAGATTTTAAGCTGCATTATGAGTGATTGTGTTATAAAGTATGAATTTTTATGGTGTTTGATATGAAATTGAAACATGGGCCATTAATCCCTAGTATGTATGTTGAACTTCAAGAATGATCATGATTTAAGCATTCCATGAATAGCTATTTTTAGTTTTTTATGAAGAAA
>NW_025874470.1:0-1265 GCF_002878395.1 Capsicum annuum | reverse complement strand
AATCATGACAGCACACATATCTTTAGTATGATCACTTTGACCACAAGCCAAACACTAAGTTACAGTAAGTAGGACAGTATCCGCATCATATTATGACAGTCCCCCACAATAATAACAAGAATCATCATCACTCAAAAAAACATCTATCCAGGCTGACATCTCAAGAAAGGTGTAAGGAAAAAAAAAAGGGAATTAAAATAAAAACAAAAAAAATAAACAAATATTTACAAGTTTGAATTCAAGCAAGTAAGCTAAAATTCCAAACCAACTCAATACGCCAAATTATTCCCTGGCAATGGCACCATTTTCAATAACGCTCAACTTACATGTTAATTTAGTGCAAGACGATTGTCGTTAATATATTTACCCAACTTTTAGGGTCGGGGTCGAATCCACAAGGAATAATGTGAGTGGCGATTAAACTAATTTAAAACTATAGCTACAAGTTGAATTCAAATAGATGATACGAAAATATAAAATAGGGATTTTGGAGATTATCAAATCATTATCAATCGTTCTTCAAAGTATGGCAATAGTCAATCGTTCAAAATTCATGCACTGAGGCAATTTTCCAAACACTTGAAGGCCATGAACTTATACATGAATTAGAATACATGCTAATATGTCATGATTACGTTATTCAATTCACATGGACATTCTATCAAACGCTTGGGGAGCATGATTGTTATACATAATAATGAAAAACACATAAACATCATGACTACAATAAACTTGCAGTTTCAAGGATTGTAACGTGGGAATTACATCAATTAACATACATGCTATCTTATGTTCATGAAACTCATAACAAAATCTTTAATTGAAACCCATACAACAACACAAACATGAATACAGCCCAATTTGCACATGTAAATTCAAGAATCAATAATTTGTAGTTTTAAAAAGGGTTCTTGAACTCCAAGGGTGGAAGGAAACCCAAGGATGAATAGCTAGCATACCTTGATCGTTGATTTTCATGAAGATTGTAGGGAATTTCTTGGAACTTAGACTTGTATTGAAGAATCTAGGGTTTTTCTCTTGAGAGGAATAAGTGAATAATGAATGTAATTTGCCCCATTAGGTGATTAATTTTGTGTTATTGCTGAATTGGGTGAGGGAAAAAGGACTAAACTACCCCTAGGCCTCTTTTTCTATATAAATGACCCTCGAGGCGTGACTCTAAGAAATAAGGAATGGACCTCGCGATGTGACTCCCAAAAATGGGGATGGGACATTGCGAAGCAACTCCCAGAAATAGGGAATGC
>NW_025874469.1:0-2692 GCF_002878395.1 Capsicum annuum | reverse complement strand
CGAGAAGAATCTGGGAATCTCCATTTGCATTTTTTAAGGTGAGAACAGAAAATAATTATCTCTAACTTCTATTGTATGCTTAATTTTGCAAAATAAGCAACCAATTTAGCATTTTGATGTACTCTTTTTCTTTTGGGGAATTAGTAGCCATTTATTAGTCTCATTAAGATAATCAAAGAATAAAGTTGCAGTAATCCCATGTTACTTGGTGCCTATTCTCCCTCCATATTACCCAACAACAAAGAAAAAGAATGACCCAAAGAAGAGTGTTCTCGCATTTGCCGCCCATTAAATTGATCTTGTCACCTTCTTATGAATAAGACATTAGATGTGCAGAAATACATCATCTTCTTTTTTAACAAAGTTAAAAAATATACATCTCTTTTTTTACCATCACTACTCTAGATGGTTCAAGAAATGTAAGGGATGCCTGCATAATGAAGTTTTAAAATAGAAAAGCAAGAAGTGCATACTCTTTAAGTTGGTAAAGAAGTCAATAATTCTTACTATCAAAGTCCATTCAATTGTTTGGCAAAAGAAAGATAGCATTTTCTTCTTCTATAGATCAAATCTATAAGGAGCTAAATTCAGGAACAATTGGATGCTTGGGCCTGCACAGTTATCGTCTGACCTTTAGACTAAAAATTAAAGGGGAAGAACATTTGAGGAGAAGAATAATTTGACAGGAATAAAGTAGTCCTTTGGAGAGTATTATGGTTAAAATATCACAGTAATAAATTTGACACAGAAACATTTACCCTTGATTGGTGGGGGGGGGGGGGGGGGGGGGGGGGGGGGTCACAAATATTTTTCAAGCCACGAAGGTCCACAAAGTTTTGTTGAACTAGAGGGAAAAAGTAACTGACCCCAAAAAGGTAACACAAGCTGGTTCGTCCTTTTTCTTTCATAAGTTTTGGTTGTTCCAATACTGCCTTGGCATCATTGATCAAATTTGTTTGCAAGGGCATATATTCATCCAATCCCCATGTAAAACACTGGTGATAAATTGCAGCACTATGTATACCCAAATTTATAGTTCTTGGGTTTTATAAATCACCTTAACATACATTGTTAAAATGCTTGATATCTTCTTTTGCTATATATGAAATAATAGCATATTGTACATCCTATTATTTTCTGTAGGACGATATTGAATCTGGTGGTTCAGATCTTCCACTCTGAACCCTTACATGACTTCAATATGCTTTAGTGTACTTATCAGAACGATATGCTTTATCATCCTCTCTACATATCTATCTGTCTTATATGAGGTAGCTTTCGTGCAAGAAAAATCTGTTCATTATTTAGGACGATACACAATGATAAACAAAATCGTGATGATGGAATTAGCCAACCTCAAGAAAGGAACATGTTGTAGCTTAAGAAGAAGAAAGTTGGTAAAACTTCCTCAATCAGATTAAGTTATTTATTAGACAAAACAACTACTAAGAGTAAGAGAAATATACTAGGTCACGACCATTAAACTACTCCAGTTCTCCCGGATATATGGAAATGCAAGCTAAAGAGAAAAATTACCAAAAGAAGCGAGTTGCTGCTTTCGTCCAGACCCTGGTGGCCTTCCTCTACCCCTCTTCTGAGTTGGGTTTAATGACATTGCCTGAGTAGATGGAGGTGGATTCAGAGCCAAGGACATCGCCCCTTGAGCTCCATACTTCCGAGGCCTACCCCTCTTTCTGCGAACAGGCTCACCTTGTGGGACTGATGATGATGCACCAATACTACCTCTAGGTGACATAGTTGATGAAGGATCCATTACTAGCGTTTGTGGAATCGGAGCGCCGCTACTACTAGATTGAAAGGCAATATTACCAGCAGCTAATGAAGGACTAATGCTTGGTGATCCCTGAAAACCAGGGGCATTCCCCGTCCCGCTCCCACTCCCACTCATCCCTCTCTGCATATAGTAAGGAGCGGATCCAGGTAACATCATAGCTTCCCTTCGATCCATACATTTATTTCTTAACAATATATCCCCTTCAAACAATGATCTAAATCTCAACGGAAAGGGAATTGAAGTCACGACTCTCTATTCCTATAAATCGAAAGTCGTCTTCGCAACATAGAAACCAGTAAAAGCTGCAACCTTGACCAAAATGACACAAAATCTGAACTTTAAACGCTCAAGGGAACTTTGTTATGCACATTCAAGATCTCCTTAAAATCCCAAAATGTATTTAGCTGTGAATTTCACCTCCCAACTAGCACAAGAATAACAATGGAAAGCTTGCTCAAGAACAAAGCTTCCCAGATACAAAATCTGAAAGGATTTTAAGAGTGTTATTAGTGAATGACATAAATGACACAGAGTAAGTAAAGCAATAGTAAGCAAATCAGCAAAATAGATACAGGGTAAAACACATTATAGTAGGAGAAGGAAAGGAAAAGAGTTGTGAGTTCAAAATTCAACAGAAAAGCAAAACAAGAGGCTAAGAATTGTACATAGTAAAAGAAATGCAAGTTCAAAGCAAAGGGCTAAGATTAAAGAACAAACAAGAGTTCCATAACTTTTTTAGCAGCTTGCCAAAACTACATGAGAAGGAAAAAAGGCTTCACAAATGCAAAACAAACAGAGAGTGAAAAAATCTCTTGGCCTTGTCCATTCTCACCTTACCATTCAAAACAAACCTCAAAACACTAAATTTCAACAAAAAGAACCAAAACCCAACAGAGA
>NW_025874468.1:0-2425 GCF_002878395.1 Capsicum annuum | reverse complement strand
CTCCTTTTTTCCTCAGTCTGCGAGTCTGATAGTCCAGAATTTTGATCAAAATCTCTTTGAAAGAGAGGTTATTCTAAATATCTATACTCTGAATAGGGACTACAATAACTGGGTCACCTATGCACTTCTTTATAAAAGAGACATGGGAGACTTGATGAAATGAGGCTACATCTGAAGGCAATTTGAGCCCTTAAGCTACTTTGCCGAAGTGACATAGAATTCTAAAGGGATCGACATAGCGAGGACTGAGCTTTCCTTTCTTGCCGAATATCTTCACTCCGTTCGTAGGATATATTTTTAGATAAACATGATCACCAATCTCAAACTCGAGATCCTTCCTGTGCACATCTACGTAAGACTTCTGTCGGCTCTGAGCATCCCGAAGTCTTTCTTTGATCAACTGGACTTTTTCTAAGGCATCGAATACTAAGTCAGGCCCTATAACTGACACCTCACTAACTTTGAACCAACTAAATGGAGATCTACACCTCCTACCATAGAGAGATTCAAATGGAGCTATCTTAATACTGGAATGATAGTTGTTGTTTTATGCAAACTCAATCAAAGGTAAGTAGTCATCCCAACTACCCTTGCAATCAATTGTACATGCTTGCAACATATCTTATGGTCCTTTTTGCTTGACCATCTATCCGAGGATGGAAGGCTACACTGAAATGAACTTAGGTACGAAGACCCTTTTGGAATGCCTTCCAAAAATGAGAGGTGAATAGGATAACTCTTTCTAAGATAATAGATAACGAAACACCGTGCAATCTGACCAACTCTCTGATATAGAGTTTGGCATAATCCTCAACTGAATAGGAGGTATGGACGGAAAAAAATGAGATAATTTGGCTATTTTGTCTATAATGACCTAAACCGAATCATGCTGATGATGAGTACGAGGCCAACCCATCACAAAGTCCATGTTCACTTTTTCCCACTTCCATGTAGGAATATTGAACTCTTGCATGGACCCACCAGACTTCTGATGCTTTATATTAACCGAATGACATATAAAGCACTTAGACATAAAATCTGCCGTATCTCTCTCCATCTCACTCAACCAATATATCTCTCGCAAGTTGCGGTACATCTTTATGTCCCCTGAATGAATAGAGTAGCGCGCACCATGCACTTTTACAAGAATTTACTGCCTTAAGTCATCTACACCTAGAACACATAGACAACCCTGACAATACAATTCACCTTCTCCCTCTTGGGAGAAAACCTAAACCTTCTAATCCTTGACTGACTCTTTTAACTTTACTAGACTGGGATCTCTATCTTGCTTTTCTTTTACCTCAAAAACTAGAGATGATTCTAAACTACACTAAACACATATATCACCCTCCTCTGTATCGGCTAAGCAAACACCTAGTCTAGCAAGCTGATGGAATTCCTGAGCTAACTTTTTCTTACCATCCTCAACATAAGCAACACTACCCATAGACAGTCTACTGAGAGCATCAGCCACTATGTTGGCCTTGCCTTGATGATAAAGGACACTCATGTCATAATCTTTCAAGACCTCTAACCATCTTCTCTGACTAAGATTAAGATTTTTCTGATAACAGACATACTGAAGGCTCTTATGATCTGTGAACACATCTACATAAACTCCATATAGATAATTCCTCCAAATCTTTAAGGCAAGTACTACAGCTGCTAACTCAAGATCATGAGTAGGATAATTCTTCTCATGGGGTTTAAGATGTCTGGAGGCATAGGCTATGACCTTACCATGCTGTATGAGGATACAACCCAAACCTACTCTGGATGTATCATAATACAGAGGGAGCCATAGAACTACTGGGATTTACTCTTTGTGAAGGAATGTAATGCTACTACAGGATGTCCTTTTCAACAACCAAGTCTGATTCCACCATTTAAATGATCCCCTAGGCAGGTCTTCTTCTTCCGTAACCTTAGGTGCCCTACTACTCTATTCCTTAGACCCCACCTACATTTTCTTCTTACTTCCCCAACAAACCATTACCTTTAGTGGGTTGAAAGGAACATCTCACTCTTTTATAAAGTCATCTCCCTCCTTAGGCACAGTCGCCCACCTGAATAACTTAGTAATCAATGAGGGTAAGAAGAAGTTCTACATTGGCCCTCCTCTAGAGTATAAGAATTTCCACTCGTTAAGGATACACAATCTAGATTCATCACAATTCTTAATAAAGCACAAGCCACCATGATAGCTTGGGGAAGGTCACGTTGGTGATATTGCCCAAAGGGCGAATCCTACAGGATGCCAAGTTCATCCATATCCAAGCCTTCTCTATAAAAAATGACCTTAGTTCCCCTGAAACCATCCACCGTACCTTGTTCTCTTGAACCTTTTATACTAAAGTTAGTGCCAACCACTTTAGATTAACCTCATCCCTCTTTGGTTTAAATGTTACAATTCATAGGTTTG
>NW_025874467.1:0-1648 GCF_002878395.1 Capsicum annuum | reverse complement strand
TTAAGATTCACCCAGTCAACAAAAACTGGGGCATGAGTTAATGTGTTGTTTGAGTCGATTCCAAAAGTTGTAAGTCCCACCCTCACTTCAAGTGTCGTTTGAACCCCTTGCCATCCTTTTCTAACCTTATCCGAAATCCAAGTTACAACCAAAGAAAGTCCTTCAAATCAATTTTTGATAATGTTAAGGCTAAGCCTGCAATGGATATGATGCTACATTGTGAGGTACCACGTGTCTCCCTCAGCATAAGAAATCAGGAAAGAAATACAAAATGAGAGAGTATTATTGGTGAAAACACCCGTGGGTATCATAAAGAGATGATGAGTTGAGAGAAATGAAAATGAGAGAGTCTTATTGGTGAAAAACCTCCCAGGCACCATAAGGCGATGGAGAGTGGAGAGAAATAAAAATGAGAGTCTTATTGGTGAAAACCCTCACGGGCACCGTAAGGCAATAGCGAGTTCAAGAGAAAAGTGAAAAGTGAAAAGTGAAAAGAAAGAGATTTGTTGGCGAAAGTCTTTTAAGATGTCGTCAATTGAATGTGATGTATGAGTCCGATGGATTGGAAGAAGCGGCTCAGCGGCAAAGGCACGAACTCAACAACAAATGGGGAGTTTGGATAGGAAAATCAGGCAGCTTAATCCAAAATGCATGTCATACTCATTGGAGTTGGTTGTCATATTAAGATAAGTTTTCTTTTTCTTTCATTTACATATTCATGCTTTTTTTTGTCTTTTTATGTCATTTATCATAATAAAAGTCACCATCATTTCTTTACATTTTAAGTTAAGTCTCTATCAAAACAAGCGAGAAAGGATTTCAAAATTTACTACCAGTCTTTCCAATTATATAAGGAAAAGCCAAGGACCAGCACATGAAAGAAATATGATCGTAATTCAACACGAAGCAAAGGAAGTCTATCAACCGATAGGCTATTGGATTCGTGGAAGTATTCAGATTTGGGAAAAGAGTGCACCTCAGGGGCATGGTAAAATAGAAACCCATTGTTCGAGTCAGAACTCATTTTCCTCAATCTAGATCCGGGGCAATGATGCGCAAGACAGGGCAAGTGTCAGCGATTTGGAACAAAGATGAAAGGAACGAGTGCTGGGGCAGATACCTGAGAAGCCAAGAGCTGCAAACCACTACTAAGTTTTTAATTGACAAATTTTCTTTGTTGAAATAGAGACAAATTCGCTTCACTTAATTCAGCTACCATTTGAAATGCACATCCGTGAGATTTTACTTTCTGCTCAGGACCCTCCTAAAAAATGGGATTTTACTTTATGTTCAGGACCCTCCTAAAAAATAGAATTCTACTTTATGTTCAGGACCCTCCTGAAGAATGGGAATTTACTTTCAGTTCAGGACCCTTCTAAAAAATGGGACTTTACCTTCTGTTCAGGACCCTCCTGAAGAATGGGACTTTACTTTATGTTTAGGACCCTCCTGAAGAATGGAAATTTACTTTCAGTTCAGGACCCTCCAGAAAAATGGGACTTTACCTTCTGTTCAGGACTCTCATGAAGAATGGGACTTTACTTTTCGTTCAGGACCCTCCTGAAAAATAGGACTTTACCTTCTGTTCAGGACCCTCCTTTAGAATGGGACTTTACTTTCTGTTCAGGACCCTCCTGAAGAATGGGAT
>NW_025874466.1:0-3404 GCF_002878395.1 Capsicum annuum | reverse complement strand
AAAGTTACGAAATCGTACGGTCACGAAGGATTTTGAAATTACATTAATAAATATACATTGTGAACCCTTTTGGTGATGATGTTTTGGTCATGAGGCCTTTACCTATAAATAATTTTTGTTTGTATATATATGTATGCATTTTGAGATTGAAAGTTGAATTGAGACCATGAATATCTATACCCCCTTTCTTGTTATGACATCACTTGATTTTCACGTGTAATAAATTGATGAATTTAATATTTAGAAGCATGAATGTTTTCTTGACTATTGTTTAAGTCATGATATTGATTATAAACTAAAGAGAGGGCGTTATATTGCTTTGTAAAATATTAATGATGATTATTGAAAGAATTTCATGGTTTGCTACAAAGTGAATGACCACCACATGTTTAAGAATTGAAAGAGGGACTCTTGCATATGTTTTCATGTACTTTGATATGAAAATTCACTTGTACTATTTGAATGAATTTTTGGTCCAAACACTTTGTTTTGAATGAAGGAATTGTAACATGATACTATATACCTTAGAGATATGACTTGCAAGTATTGGTATGACGATATCAGATGAATGCCACAGTAGATTGAGAACAGACTAAAAATACATATTTCACTCAGATTTTTAGATTTTGAATTTAGAAAGATACATGTTTCGAAAGATTTAAAAAATGGACCTAATGAGAGTTAGGTGGTTACCCATAGAAGGCATGAGCCCAGAAGACTCATTTCCCAAACTCGTGAATTCCCGATACAGGTTATTTTGTCCCCAAAGAGGGATTATATGTAGGCTTAGTGCCCAGTGGCATATTAAAATTAGAAACTCAAACTCATGCGACAACTTGGGTTGGGTGCTTGGCCATTGAGTTAAGGGCAGATTTCATATAGCTCGTGGGATTGTAGAATTGTAGGGTGTATCACCTACTCAAAAGTAAACAAAGAGTGAGTGTTGGTTTCAAGGAATTTTTTGAATAGTCTTTTATGTTTTCCCATGAGTTTTCATATGTCATATGTAAAGTCTATTACAAATTTCTCTCACTTATCTTATATAGAAATACATTACTTTCAATTGCTCTGCATACAAATATATTTGTATTGACCTCCTAGATTTCAGGATCTAAGAATTAGTCCCGGGGTCCCGCTAAGATTTAGACCATTTTTAGATGATTGGAGTTGGTGAGCCTCCCTTATTTTGGAAGGCCCTATCTCATAATTTTATTATTTTTAGTTCATGGTCCAATCGGAGGCCTTATCCCAGTCTTCAAATAGATGTTCTTTTCTTTCAGTTAGTAGAGATTTTGCAGATAGGTGTTAGGTGGATTTAGGTCTTGTTGAAATTAAAACCATATGTTTTGTTGAAATTGGATGACCTTAATTCTATTTTGTTTTTTGCATTTCCTTATAGTTTATGAATTGTATATTTGATTGCCTGTACAGAAGGCTCTCGGGCCTTCAAGATTTGGGATTCTCGTCGTGGCCTTGGCCTCCATTCGGGTCATGACAAACTTGGTATCAGAGCACGATACATGGTCCTAGAGTGTCTGCGAAGTCGTGTCTAGTAGAGTCTTGCTTATGGGTATGTTGGGCACCACACTTATAATCAGGAGGCTACCGGTTATTTGAGAGTTATTTCTTATTCTTTCGTACTCTAGTTCATGATATAGCATCTTCCATAAAAAAGTTATCCAAATTTCCTTTCTTGTTAAAATTTCATGTGCCATGCTTCATTATTGCTGCGATACAAGTCTAAGATTCTATATACCCCAGTGATGTGGTTCTCTCTAATCGAGTTATCCATATAGTTATGTGATAGCACAAGGACTTGAGAGGAGTCTAATAGAGCTTCAAGGTGTATTGCTTCGAGTGTATACCTTTATCCTTATGAAATCGTGCTTTTCAGAGGTACAAAGTGTATTCAGTTCCTTTTCAAATTTTTTGTTGCAGATGTCATGCTTAAAGGTAATGATGTGTAGAAGAATGTTGGAACTATATTTTCACCCGAGTAGTAGTATATGTTAAAGTGTCATGACCTATTAGTAGTGAGATGGGCCAAGAAGTTGGTGATATGAAGTCACAAGATTAGAAGTCAAAGTGAGGGTGAGTTTTGTATAAATAAATATTTTTAGTTGTATAACTGTTGATTGAGGGGTGGTTTTTCTTTTTATGGTGGTTGGCTAATGTTATAGCAAGATTTATAGATTGTACGATAGTTTGTGAATGGAGTGTTTGGCTATGAGTATTATTTAATCAAATTAGGGAAGGAGCCTAGAATGAATAGTTATGGTGGTTGTAGAAATCATTTATAGGCTGTGAATGGAAAGGGGTAGATTAGTCAATAGGTTACAGATAGAGACTCATTGGTGTATATGGAACTTGAAGGTAGTGGGAATGTATGTATGGGTTAGTAAATATGACATGGGGAAGTGAAATAAGTTTATGAGATCGTAATGGGTTATGTTATAAGATTAAGATCGACTATCCCTATTTTGACTTTACCCCTCCCCCCGATTGTCTTTATTCTAGTAGTTGTAGACTAATGCTGCTTGTGAGAAGGTATGCAGTAGATTTTGAGGTGTAGTAGTAATGTCGTGGAGGGGATGTGATCGAAGGTAGTAATTAAATAAAATGAAATATTTTGGGTTGAATTCCCAATTCGATAGGCTAGTATAGTATGTCGCATGCTTCATTAGTGGTACATGATTGACGCTAGACTATAGTCTTGAACTTTGGATTCGAAGTGAGGTGGTAAGAGTAGTAGCTTAAGATTAATGATGAATGTTTTGTGGGAATTAATTAGTAGGCTCGATGTTATGTGTGAAATTGTCTTGGTTGGCAACTTGTGAAAAAAGAGTGTATAAATGGTGATATATATATATACATGAGGACTAGTGTTAAAAAAATGATGGTTTGTGGTTGAGTTACTAAGGATATAAGAGTGATAGTCATATTAAAATAAGTTGAACCCCGATAACATATTGTTAGATAAGATTGTATGGTGTAAGTTTCATGTGTACATAGTTTGTGTTTTGGCGACATGGTGGATCTAATGAAGTGGATATACATTTTATGATGGATGGGCTCGTCAAAGTTGTGTTCTTGTTGAAACTCGATTGAGAAATGAGAGGCATATGGAAGGTTCTTTTTGTATATATCTTGTGTATGTTACATTGGTCCAATTCTGTGTGTTCAACTGAATTCACTAATTTTAATTTTTTACTTGTGAAAATAGTTACATTTTTTTTAATGTTGGGTGTTCAACAGGTAACGGTCTCAGCTGAGGTGTCAAAACGAACATTGAAGCTAGCTTGAGGGAGAAATTATGTCTTTAACAAGACTTTAAGGTCAAAAGTCGAAAGTTTTATATGCCCATGATGCAAAACTTGCAGCTTTGCCCAAGGGGCAAGCGGACC
>NW_025874465.1:0-3813 GCF_002878395.1 Capsicum annuum | reverse complement strand
GTCCCTCGGTGTCATGAGCACCGTGTCACATTCCGGTTCAGTGAATCGGGGTGTTACAAACTTGGTATCAGAGCCTAAGGTTCAATAGAGTCCTAGGAAGTCTGAAAGCCACATCTAGTAGAGTTTTGTACATGGGTGTGTTGCATGCCACATTTTTGTACGGGAGGCTATAAGATGTTTTCGGAACAGTCCCCTTTCTTCATTATTCATGTCATGCTAGTGAGCATAATCATAAGTTAAGCTCTCAGTCTAATCCATTCTTCTCTTATTCGAGACCATGGCCCTAAAGACAATAAACCAGCTAGCTCCTCAGCCCGAAGATCCTTTGGGCGAACATATTTCCAATGCATAGTTTAGAGCCGTATTTACCATACTTGCTCAGTCCATGGCTGCACAGATTAAATGGCTACCAGTCATTCCGGCCAATCCATCGGCCAATCCCAAAGTAGCTAGGGTTCGGGACTTCACCCGGAGAAACCCTCCATCTTTCCATGGGTCTAAGTCTGATGAGGACCCTCAGGAGTTCATTGACCAAGTATAAAAGGTCATTGACATCATGGGTGTTACTTCTATTGAGAGTGCTGAGTTAGCCACCTACCAGTTATAGGATGTTGCTTATGATTTGTACAAACAGTGGAAGTCTGAAAGGTAGATGATATAGGCCCTATCAAGTGGGAGGAATTTGTCACAGCCTTCTTAGATAGATTCTTTCCCCAAGAGCTGAGGGAAGCCAAAGTTCTTGAGTTCATCAACCTTAGGTAGGGGAATATGATGGTTAGGGAGTATTCTCTCAGATTTACTCAGCTAGCCAGGTATGCTCCTCATGTGGTTGCAGACAATAGAGCTAAGATGACCAAGTTTGTGTCAGGGGTTAACGATAGCCTGGTAAATGAATGTAGGTCTGCGATGTTGATTGGTGATATGACCTTAGCCAGACTCATGACCCATGCCCAGCAAATAGAAAAGCAAAATTTTAAGACTAGGGAGAGGCAAAACAAGAGAGCAAGGTCAGGTAATTTCAACTTTGCTTACCTTAAGTCAGATGGAGGAAACCGTTCACAGTTTTGCTCCAAGTCAGCCGTTCCAGCTCCTTCCTCTGCCAGTGCTCCAGTGTCGAAGTTCAGAGATGGCAATAGAGACAAAGCGCTAGGCTCTTAATCTCAGGGCAGTGTTAGCAGTGCCCGAGCGAATCCCCTTTGTAAAACTTGTGGTAAGAACCACAAGGGCATTTGCAGAGCCGATAGTGATGTCTGTTTTGGTTGTGGCAAGCTAGGCCACAGGATTAGGGAGTGTCTGCAGTCAAGTCTTTAGGGTCAGAAAAATCATTCTACAGCTTAGTCCAGTCGCCTGAACCAGCAGGATGCCATTTCCAATTCTACCAGTGGGCAACGCCCAAACAGACTCTATACTCTTTAGTCCCAGCAGGATCAGGAAAATTCTCCTGATGTCGTTACTGGTATGTTACAGATTTTCCATGTTCATGTTTATGCTTTTCTATACCCAGGTAAATCTTTTTCTTTTGTTACTCTATACATAGCAGGTGATTTTGGAATCAGTCCCGAAGTCCTAGAAGAGCCCTTCTCAGTCTCTACCCTAGTGGGTAAAACCATCATAGCCCGGCGGGTATATAGGAACTGCCCGATTATGATATCTCAGAAATCCACATCAGCAGATTTAGTGGAGTTAGAGATGACTGATTTTGAGGTTATTTTCAGCATGGATTAGCTTCATTACTTCTATGCTACAGTCAACTGCAGAAATAGGATAGTTCAGTTTCAGTTCCCAAATGAGCCCGTCCTAGAATGGAAGGGTAGAATTTCAGCATTCAGGGGTCAACTTGTTTCCTACCTTTGGGCAAGGAAAATGATTTCTAAGGATGTGTGTATAATCTCGTGCATGTTAAAGGTTCCAGTTCTGAATCTCCCAGCCTTGAAACAGTCCCTCTTGTTAATGAATACTTAGATGTCCTTCCTAAAGATCTTCCAGGAATTTCTCCGAAAAGGGAAATAGACTTCAGCATAGACCTTTTTCCGGATACTCAACCTATTTTTATTATGCCATACAGAATGGCACCAGCAAAACTCAAGGAACATAAAGATCAATTGAAGAATCTCTTGGATAAAGGATTCATCAGACCCAGCATTTCCCCATGAGGTGTGCCAGTATTATTCATGCACAAGAAAGACAGTTCTCTTAGGATGTGTATTGATTACCGTCAACTCAAAAAGGTCACGATCAAGAACAGATATCCTCTTCCTAGGATTGATGATCTATTCGACCAACTTCAGGGTGCCAATTACTTCTCCAAGATAGACCTTAGATTAGGCTATCATCAGCTCAGAGTTAGAGAATGTGACATTCTGAAAATAGCTTTTGGTACTCGGTATGGTCACTTTTAATTTTTAGTCATGTCATTTGGTCTTACCAATGCCCCTGCATCGTTTATGGATTTGATGAACCGTGTATTCAAGCAGTACTTGGACATGTTTGTCATAGTCTTCATAGATGATATTCTGGTCTATTCTCACACAGAGCGTGATCATGCAGACCATCTCAGGATTGTTCTTTGGACTCTCAGGGATCACTAGTTATTCGCTAAGTTCATCAAGTGCGAATTTTGGCTAAGATCAGTAGCATTCCTTGGCCATATTATTTTTGGTGATGGAATTAGAGTAGATCCTCAGAAAACCGAGGCAGTAAGAAACTGGCCCAGACCCATATCTCTATCAGATATTAGAAGTTTCTTGGGTTTTGCTGGCTATTATAGATGGTTTGTCGAGGGATTTTCTTCTATTGGATCTCCCATGTCCAGATTGACTCAGAAGAAAATTAAGTTTACGTGGTTAGATTCATGCGAGAAGAGCTTTCAAGAGTTGAAGACTCAACTCACCTCCGCTCCAGTTCTAGCTATTCCAGATAGTTCAGACGGTTTTGTAGTCTATTGTGATGCATCCAGAGTGGGTTTAGGTTGTGTCCTCATGTATCATGGTAAGGTCATAGCCTACGCCTCCAGATAGTTAAAGCCACATGAGAAGAATTATCCTACTCATGATCTTGAGTTAGCAGCGGTAGTTTTTGCCTTAAAGATTTGGAGGCATTATCTCTATGGAGTTCATGTAGATGTCTTCATAGACCATAAAATCCTCCAGTATGTCTTTTCCCAAAAAGATGTAAATCTTCACCAGAGAATGTGGTTAGAGCTCTTGAAGGATTACGACATGAGTGTTATTTATCATCCGGGCAAGGTCAATGCTGTGGCCGGCGCTCTCAGTCGACTCTCCATGGGTAGTATTTCTCACGTTGATGATAGTAAGAAAAAGATGGCTCAGGAGATCCATCAGCTTGCCAGACTAGGCGTTCGCTTAGTCAATTCTTCAGAGAGTGGTGTATGTGTTCATAGTAGTTTAGAGTCATCTATAGTTTTCGAGGTGAAAGAGAAATAAGATAGGGATCCTAGCCTTGTCAAGCTTGAAGAGTCAGTTTAGAATCAGAAAGTTGAGGTTTTCTCCCAAGGGGGAGATGGTGTTCTTTATTGTCAGGGTCGTCAATGTGTTCCAGGTGTAGATGAATTAAGTCAGCGAATACTTGCAAAGCACATGGTGCACGATACTCTATTCAACCAGGTGCCACTAAGATGTACTGTGACATGCGGGAGATCTATTGGTGGAGTGGGATGAAGAGAGATGTTCCAGAGTTTATGGCTAAGTGCTCTACATGTCAGTAGGTTAAGATAGAGCATCAGAAACCTAGTGGTTCCATGCAAGATTTTACCATTCCTACTTGGAAGTGGGAAGAAGTTAACATGGACTTCAT
>NW_025874464.1:0-4543 GCF_002878395.1 Capsicum annuum | reverse complement strand
TGTTGATTCTTGGGTCCCTTTCATCCAAGAAGCTCAAGAACCCTTTTCTAAATTTCAAATCTTTGATGTTTATGAGTTTTTATGATTCATGTGAGTTGAAATTGATGTTCATGCTATTATTGAGTTGTGATTCATGTTTGTTTACAAGGTTTTCAAGCTTTACCCTAGTATGTGAAATTCATTTGATGTTCATGATAAAACCTCTTCAAGTTTCTTTTTAAGCTATATGGTCATATCAATTAGGTGTAGAAATTGTTGAATAAGCAAAACATGCTCCCCATATATTTGATAAAATGCTTATGTCAAGGAATTAGATCCATTCTAGCATGTTGATTAGAAATCCCCAATTGTGTGCAAGCCCATGCATGCCAAGTGTTTGTTGAAAATCCTTAGTGAATGAATTGTGGCATATAGCATGAAATAACCCAATTTCTGCTCTTAGATATGTGCTAAGACTTTAATTCATGCAAAGTGTTTGATGGAAGACCTTGTTGAATGGAGTATGATCCAATAGCATATCCCCCTATATTATTACATGTTTAGGATTCCCAAATGCTTGAAGTGATGCCTTAGTGATTGTGCATGTGATGGTGAATGATTGTCCATGGTTTTGATTATTCAAGAATGGTTATGTTTTACTTTTATGTTATCGAGTCCTAGGGGTATTCATACCCGATAATTTAGTTTTTGTCTTGAGCCTGTGTCATTTTTCACGCTAATTTCAGTCGAGCCATGATTCTCAAAACTCAGCAAGTTACAAAAATCTATATTCTCAGATAGATACAAAATTTAAGAAATCTCAGTAATCTCTGTAATCACCGTAATCTCAGTATCGCTAGTAATCTAGTCTCAGTTTTGTACCTAGCTCAGATCTAGTAGTATTCAAGTGTTCTATTCTGACCTCTATAGTAATTGAGTACTCTATTCAAAGTTTAGTGTTGTTCATTTAGATAATAAGATTTAGTAGTATTCCACCAGATACGAAACCAAGTGAATTTAGCTTAACTCTGTCAGATTATTCGAGAAACATGATCAATATCAGATTCAGCTTAGTTTGAGTTTAGTTAAGAATCAGTTCAGAGTCTTGTAGTTGGGAGTAGGAGCTAGCACCGAGTGAGGGCAGGGATGGCAGTTCCCTGTCAAAGAGGCAGAGTCATTAAGATCAATCCCTAAACTCCAGAACTATGTAGCCAGCATAGGATACAGAGTCACCCGTTAGGAAAGGCTGGTCACCCGTCAGATAGGCTTGACTATTTATGCCTTAGGCTTGACTTTCTACGAGGGTCACCCATCAGATAGGCTTGACTAGAGAGGTCTTTTTTCGTGGCACACTATTGACACCCTTCCAGCTGTGGTTATAGGTTGGAACCCACAAGTTGAGATTCGGGGCATATCAGTTAAATGACAACTTCCCACAATTTCAGTTTCAGTATCAATCTTTAGAAACCAGGACTTTTAGATACAGTCATCTATCTCAGTGAGGAACTCAGATAGTTCCATTGAATATTCTAGTTATTAGATCTAGAGATCACCCATCAGATAGGCTTGATCTCAGTCTCAAATTCTGTTGAGTATTCTTGTTATTAGATCTAGAGATAACCCGTCAGATAGGCTTGATCTCAGTCTTAGATTAAGTTGAATATTCTTGTTATCATATCTAGAGATCACCCATCAATATGCTTGATCTACGTCATAGATTTAGTTGAGTATTCTTGTTATCAGATCTTGAAATCAGCCGTCAAATAAGCTTGATCTTAGTCTCAGATTCTATTGAGTATTCTTGTTGTCAGATTCATGCATTATCTTTTCTTATCATAGATAGTAGATTCCAAAATCATCCGTTAGAGATGTTTGATATCTGATGTAGTCAATCCAGAGTAGCAAGCTCAAAATTCAGTCAATAATGTGAGTATATTTAGTCAAACAGCTTTAGCATCCTTAGATTCCAAGATCAATCGCTAGATAAGACTAATCTCAACTCCATTACTCAGTTATCGATATCAAATGATTCAATTATTCAGTATCTCAGTATCAGTAGAGAGTTCAAATGACAGTAATGTTGTATCCGAGTTTTAGTATTTAGATTCGTGATGGTTGTAGTTATAGTTTATGCATTTATGCATGTGTTCTTATTCAGTACTCTCATGATTATTCAATTAATTAACTATTCATGTATAAGCCCTTGCATTTAGCCTTACCTCGTCTGCATACTCGGTATATTTTTGTATTGACATATTTGCGCTATGATGTTTTATTTGACACCATTGGTTTAGAGGCACGAGATCCAGAGTACCCTTAGTAGCTCAGTCCCAATCAGTAGTAGTAGACAGAGAAATAAGTCTTCTTCATTCGAGGATGATCCTTTTATCATTATTGCATTATATTTTTTTTTATTTTCAGCAGACAAAGTTAGTTGGGGACATGTCTCATGAATTTCACAGTTCAGACAGTTTAGAGGCTTTTCGGATATATGTGTCAGTATTCAGTTTTCAATTTTGACTATTTTTAGATGTTATGAACCATATGGCCAGTTTCTATATTTATTATCTATATTATGCAGTGTTCAGATACAATATCAGTAGAGGGTTAGGTTGTGGTCCTTTGGGATCATGAGCAGCATGTGACATTCCAATTCTAGAAAATTGGGTCGTTACAATACTCATTTCATTGTTTGGTGATGAGATTATGTGAAGCGGCTCAAGGACAAAAGGTTACAGGAATAGATCAGGAAGTCACTACTAGGAGAACGCACAACCCAATAAACTTTGATGAGAATAAGGCTATGTTAGTTTTAGGCAAAGAAGTAGAAGTAGAGAGTGAAAGTATTATGGCTGGTAAAGTTCAAACAGCTGCTCCTACCACTAGATCCACACTAAATACACAGTTGTCGATTCATGAGTTTGCACAAGAAACAGCTTCTGCAGGGGTTGCTTTAATTTCTGAAAGTGAAGAAAACCCTGCAGTTGCTGCACCAATGTCATAGTATGCACTAACACCGTATAATTTTAGGAAGATGGTAAAACAAGGTAAAAGGTTTGATACCCAATTAAAGTTATTTTCTAGTCAGTTTAAATCAGCTGCAGATAAAAGAATCAAGGTGGCCATTGAACCTCTCTAATATTTTTATGGTTGTATTGATGAGTTGGAGAACCATCTTAATGAAAGATTGAGAGAGATGTCAGCTTCTGACCTTACAGTTTTCCAGGTAGCCTTGGACAAGGCTAAAGCTATATTGTGGCATTGTAGCATCACTAAATCATGATATCTTCAGACCTTCTTACTAAAGAATCTGAAGATAAAGCTCCATTAATTGACATCACTAGAAAACAAGTGAACACAAAGAAAGATAAAGGCAAGCGAAAAAGGACTGATAGTGATTATGAAAGAAGAGCAGAGAGAAGAGTAAAGAAGAAGGCAGACAAGAAAGAACTGAAAGAAGCCTTAGTAAAATTAAAGACAGTAGGATAGCTACTATAGGAAGCATTAAGGGTGAGAGCTGTGGGAGCTTTAGCTAGTAGACCTCCAGTAGTTATTGGTGAGACTGTTTGGGGAGTTTTTCACTCCGCCAACCACTATGGTAGATGCGCCAGCATAGCTTGATACTACTGATATGATTGCTCTTCCTGATGATGCAACAGTAGAGTCAGTTGTTCATGATTAGCGTTCTTATAGCATTATAGGTATCTCTTATCCCTTGTTGTTTCACATTGTTATGTTGCGTTATGGACAATGCATGCTTTTGCTTGTGGGGTGGTGGTACTTGTAACATCAAGGGTATATACCCTTGAGTGTTACTTAGTGATCCGACATGTTTATGATTGTTTGTACTTTGTGTTATGTATGCATTATGAGTAGCATCCAACTGAGTAGAAAGTGTTTAAAGGTGATCTAAAAAGTTTTGTCACATAGCGAATTGAATAATGTTTCTGTCGATACCAAATTTGCCGAAATCCAACACTAAGGCAAAGAGTTAGAGCTATTTTAGTAAAACAGTGCACCACCTGGCACTTTAGCACGGTGCGGAGGTAGAAAAAATGGTAATCTTCAAAATCCAGTAAGCCTCTGCAATTATGGCACATCGCGCAGAGGTTTAATTTCGGATTTGACAATTTCCAGTGCACCAATGCGATTTCACCACATCGTGGTGCTTTTCCAGTTTCCAACCAAGGTGGCAACGCAATTTCCACCGCATCGCACCATCAAGCTATTTCTTGATTGTCCATTTTCCAGTAAGCTGGTGTAAATATGGCGTATCACGCCAGCATGTAAAATCAGGTTTTTTCAATTTAATTCCAGAGGCAAAAAGGGCCATATTGCTAACCCTATATATACTCTTTAACACGGGATTTTCCTCATTTTAACCTAAAAATACTAGTTTCGCTCAAAGTTTTTCAAGTACAAGAGCTAGGATTTCTACAAAATCACAAGCCTTCCTTCTTCTTCAATATAAATCAAGAATCTCTCCATGAGCTTTCAATAAAGAGTTCTCTAAGGTATGCAGATGTTGATTCTTGGGTCCCTTTCATCCAAGAAGCTCAAGAAC
>NW_025874463.1:0-2394 GCF_002878395.1 Capsicum annuum | reverse complement strand
AAATGACCCCATTACCCTCAAAGATGCAATATTTAGCATGTAAGGATGCGTCAGAGGTGAGTCTCCTACAAAGGACCAAATGGCATCCACTAGGTCTCAATATGATGCACATAAGTATGACCTAAAGGCTGACCTATGCTGGGTTCACTAACAAGGCTGTTCGGGGGAGCGTATGGTTGATAGTGGCTACTTTGCTTTCCACCTACTCCATAACACCTACGGCTCCCCCCTAAATTAAGGGTGACTCAACTAAAGGTCGTGTACAACACGTGTACTACAGACTTGTTGCAGAAAAAATGACTCGAGTTATGCACATGATGCCAGATATAAAACGGTAACATATAAGATAAAAACTAAAAACAAAGAGCACGTAGGCACTCAACAGTGATAATACAATAACATAAAACAACACAAACAAAATGTCCATACACCTATAGTGCCAAACTAAGCCGGCACAACTCCAAAATAAGCTCAAATTCTGAAAAATCTCCAGCAGAGTCGCCAGAGCTGTCACACCCCCTTTTCAACCAAAAAAGATAGATTTTAATGGTTTCAAAAGGGTTTTATTATTAAGTGTTAAAAAAATGAAAATTTTGTTTTAAAAAAGAACTATTTTTATATTCAAGACTCAGAGTCGCAACTTGGCATAATCCGGTGTGCCAAGTCACCTTTAGAAATCCTTTTCAAAATGGTTTTAACTCTAAAACTGATCCGCGAACAGAGATTTCAGCTAAGGAATTCTGTTGACCGAGGGGAAGGTGTTAGGAATCCCTCGATCTCGTAGTTTGACCACAGTCACTTGGTAGAGTGAATCGGCTAAATTGACACTACGATGTACAAACCACATAAAAACACGTAAAACAATCAAACAAACAAACAAAACAAAATGAATAAAAAATATAGTGTCCAATCCGAGTTAGTTCCGAAATAGAAAAATACAAAAATGCAAATCCTATTCTAAACTAATCCTATACTAAGCTCCAATGCCTCACCCGATGCCTCGGGCCTTCATCACGGATGTCTTCTGAGTACCAAATACTTCGGGGCATGATCCGAATAAAATAATACAAGTACCTCTGGGCATTCCCCGGCCAAATGAGTACAATTAAATTAAATTAAATGCGATAAAAAAACAAAACTATCCCAACACATATTTCAAATATGCCATCAATCCACCAATTCTAAATTTACCAACTCAAACCTACTATGTGCCTACCCGTTTCAATGTATCAATGTATCAAAAATAACTAACCTTTGCCCTTTTATCAATCTTCGATTCTCACCCCAAATAATTCATATCTAAGTTCATTCACTTATCAATTCAACTTTTTAAAAATTGAAACCAATACCAAATACATACATACAATAAATATTCGAATATGTCAAGCACACGAATCATTCACACCCATGAAAGAAATTAAATTCAAGATAACAACAATTAAAATTCAAGACGAGAATAGAGGATAAGATGGAGAAATGGACCTCGATTATATTTCAATCCCAAGTTGTTCGATGCCGCCAACGGAATACCCCGAATCAAACTCAATGACAAAAACCAACTTCAGTAATACCCTCTATTGTTTCTCACCAAAACCAAATGAAAAATGACAAACCCGTACCCAGTTTCACCCGTTTCCATCGAATGTCACCGGAATCAGGTCACCAACAGTCAATTTCAATAGATTGAAGATTGATTTTACTAGTTCCAATCGGTTGAACTGAGTTTTCCAATGGGAAACCATTCACCGGAAAGATCAAACCATGGGTATTTTCAACTCTCCATCGATCTCGCTTTACTTATTCCTCTCTCGCGCTCAAGTCTCTCTCTCACTCTGATTTTCTCTCTGTCCATCTTTCTTCTCATGATTTCTCTCCTCTCCCACACTCAAACTCTTCGTGTGTGTCGATGTTCGGTGTATTATGAGATGGTGATGGCATGAATACGAGAAAGAAAAGAATGAAGTCTCTCCCTCTGTTTCACTGGAATTTTTTGGGGTACTTGTGTGAATAAAAATAGAAGATTCCCTCGTGTTCTCTATGGTTATGGTGTCTATAGTGTGAAGAAGAGGAAAATGGAGAATTTTTTGCTTCCCCATTATTCTCTGGGCCCCCTAGAAAATTGTCCCTATATGTAATGGTCTATCCTTTTGTGCCTATTTTGTTATTGTCCATTTAATCAACCTGTGGGGCCTCTTTTTTGAGTTTTGTTGTTAGTGTATTATCTATAATAATTTTTTCCAATTAAAGATATAAAATACATATGGGGTTGGTTGGGGTGACGTGGGTAGGAGGTTAGGTTGTTGGGATAAGATAAATTTTGTTAAGGGTTATTATTTTTGTCATTTTTTGTAGGGATAATTACATGGGGTAGGGAACGTGGTAAGACGGGGATAA
>NW_025874462.1:0-2546 GCF_002878395.1 Capsicum annuum | reverse complement strand
AAAATATCAAGACTCATGGTAACATCTCAAACGTTATATCTCAATATGCTCAATGATTCAATTTCGTCATAAAGAAGCTTTAAGCTTATTATAAATCTCAAAATCATTCCAAAATACCATTTCAACATATATCTCGAAACCATTCAAAATAAAAATATGAAATTTACAATTATAGATATCAAGACATCTCATGTCTCAAATATATATTCAATAATTCAAATCGCCCTTGGGAAGCATAAATCTTGACACATATCTCAAAATACTATCTCGACATACGTTCCAAAATCATTCAAAATACCACCTCATGGTAAAAATGTGTGTAATTCGCAATGATAATTATTAAATCATATCATGAAAACACTGAGATAATCATATAGATCAAAGTTTATTCATTCAACCATAATAATCTCATAATCGAATTATTTAGACATAATCTCACTTGCAAAATCATGTAAAACCATAATAAAATTAAAGCTTTGGGCACCAGAACGGAAGATCGCTCTTGTTCAAAATCCCACATACCTTGAAATTGACTTCTTGATTACGGAATCCTGTTCGGACAAATAATAGGTGCTCCTCGAAGGTCTTGAAATGAGGAGTTCGTTTATCGGATTAATTTTGGATTTCTACGGTGAAATTAAAAGATATTTGGAGCTCAAAATGGACCTAGGGTTTAGTTCTCTCAATGTTTTTGATGGAAGAACATGAATTTTATGGATCAATATAGGTATAAATGGACAATTTTCGTCCATGAAGTGAAGGCAAAATGACCAAAATGCCCTTAAAAATCAAATAATTCTCGAATCTGTCCTTTGGTGGACTGTTTTGATAGTCTGAAGTAGATCAATCATAACGTTTTACTCCGATATTTAAATTGGATGAAACCAATTTCATTAGAAAGAGGACTCTCATATCTTTCCGTTGATATATAGTATCTCACCCAGATCATTGTGTACGAGGAGTTATGATCGTTTGAATTTGACCCAAAAATTCACTTTTAATAGGCTGAAGTAGATCGACCATAACTTTTTGCTCCGACAGACAAGTTGGATGAAATCAATTTCATCGGAAAGAGGACTCGCAGATCTTTCTATTGATATATAGTAAATCACCCAGATCATTATGTACAAGGAGTTATGATCTTTTAAAGTTGGAGCAAAAATACGCCAAGCCTCAGTACTTTTTTTCTGCACGTTTTACTGTTCACAGTTCGATCGGAATGGTCATAAATCATCGTCGAGTGTCCGTTTTTATGAGCTACATATCATTGGAAAGATTATTCGATACTCTACGCAATGGTAGGTCAACGTCTTAGAAATACTACACAGAAAATTTATGGATCGCTCTAAAGCGTAGAACTCGATACGTTTCTCACAAAATCTTTACGAAGAAAATTTTTTGGGGTATTACACTCAGCCTTAGGCCCAACAATCATCTCGGCCTTAGGCCCAACCTACGGTGGCACATAGTTCTGGGGTAAGAAACCATGGTAGCTTACCCAACTCGGTGCTAAATACTACTCCCTTTAGTTTATCTCGCTCATTTCATGAAAATCCACTTTAGAATAATCTCATGGTTCAATAAGAACCCAATAATTAAATCTGTAATCTCATGTAGTAGAGTGGATTTCAAAACTCAATGACCATTAGGTCAAAACATTTCTCAATAATCTTAGAATACTCAAATCATGGGTGTTTATAGCACAATAGTTCATAAACTCTCAAGTCTCAAGTAGGGCTTAATAACCCATAATTCAATCTCAAGTTAAAACTCATCAAAAGCATAATAGATAGCATATAGATTCATAACTAATGTAGAAATCTGAAAATTTCAGAAATTTATCTCAAAATCTCAACATACTCATATACTTCAATATTTCAAACATTTCAACTATTAACCTTTCAAGGATTAAAATCATGGGGTATAGACCCAGCTGCAATTTCTGAAGAAAACATGTAAAAATCATGTCATTAGACTCTCAATTCAAGGAAAACATCAAAAGCTTGCAACAAATAACAATGGGTGAAAAAACCCAATTCAATTTCATGTAAAATCTCATAAATTGCAGAGAATTGTAGTTTAAATAAGCCTTTGGACACAAGGGTGAAAGGATTACCCTTTTTCAAAACCCTACATACCTTGAATTAGAAGCTTTGGATGAACTCTCGCTTTTGGAACTCTATTTGTACTCTTGAATGAGGGTTCTTGAAGCCTTTGACTTGGGAACCTTGAATCTTGACTCAATTTAGAAAATCTATGGTGGATTCTTGAGATTCTTGAAAGAGGTTTTGGATACTTAGGGTTATTGTTGAGAGAAAACTTGAGAAAAAATTCATAGAATGCTTGTAATTGACTTCAATTTGGTGTTTGCACGGTTTAAGAGGCTTGGAAAAAGTCCAAAGTGCCCTTTTTAACTACTGTACGAAGTTGGAAAAATTGAACTGGGAACCCGATTTTATGGGCCACCACGACGCGCCACTATCATGGTGGCTCACTGGAAAATTGACAAATGGGAATCTGGGAGTCACCGCGATGCGGAGCCATCG
>NW_025874461.1:0-1832 GCF_002878395.1 Capsicum annuum | reverse complement strand
ATAGACAATCCACAACAAAATAATTTCAGTAATATATAAATATACATCGGGAGCCATCATACTTCCCATCTATCAAAATCAACCACGTTGTGGATTTCTTTCACACTTGAGTTCAAAACAACTCCATTAAGACCAAAAGGTCAAATCACTCAAAATATCTCAAATATTCAACATCAACGTGCTTATAACATACACTTTCTAAAAAAACACACAATTTCCAATGGGGATTCACGACTCAAATCTCAAAATCATGATAAATATCATTCAAGATTCATTCTTTATATCTCCACACATGTAAATTCATATTTCAAAATCATAAACATCAAGATTTCATAATAATCATCATAATATATGGGTTTCAAATTCGTAAAAATCAAATAAAAATCATGCCTTTGTAAAGAAAATTACTTTTGAGCACAAGAATGAAAGAGCGTTCTTGTTGAAAAATCCCACATACCTTGAATGATGAACTTTAGATCGGTACTCATTTTTGAGATGTTAATCGTGCCTTTGAATGATGGTTCTTGGAGTTCTTGAACTAGGAACTTGGAATCTCGAATAAATTTGCAGAATTAATGGTGAACTTTGGAGGTTCTTGAAGTTTAGGATTTTCTTTTTGAGGAAATTTGATGAAATATAACATATAATGCTTCTAATAGGCTTTAATATAGGGTTTGGACGGATTTTGGGTGAGAGGTAGTGACCAAAACGCCCCTAAAAATAAAGTAATTTTTGAATCTGTCCTTTGGTGGACTGTTTTGATAGTCTGAAGTAGATCAACCATAACGTTTTACTCCGATCTCTAAATTGGATGAAACCAATTTCATTAGAAAGAGGACTCTCATTTATTTCAATTGATGTATAGTATCTCACTCATATAATTGTGTACGAGGATTTATGATCGTTTGAAGTTGACCCAAAAATTTGCTTTTGATAGGCTAAAGTAGATCGACCATAACTTTTTTGTCCAATAGACAAATTGTATGAAACCAATTTCATTGGAAAGAGGACTCACAGACCTTTCCGTTGATATATAGTAGAATACCCAGATCATTATGTGCAAGGAGTTATGATAATTTAAAGTTGGAGCAAAAATACGCCAGGCCTCAGTACTTTTTCCTGCACGTTTTACTGTTCACTACTATTCACGGTTCGATCGGAATGTTCATAACTCGTCGCTCGGGTGTCCGTTTTGGATGATCCACATATCGTTGGAAATCTTATTTGATACTCTACGCAATGATGGGTCATAATCTAAGACATTCCACCCAAAAAATTTATAATTCATTCTAGCAGATACAACCCAACACGTTTATGCACAAAATTTCAACGAAAAATTTCCAGGGGTATTACATCATCCCCCCTTGGAAACATTCATCCTCGAATGATGCTAGACATGAAATTATTAGCTAGGGAATAGATCATACAGCTGAAACCATTTGTTAGACTCATGACCACATCGTTTCTCACTCCGAATACAACATAGAATGCATAAATTCAAGAAATTACTGCCGAACACATAATAAATGACAGCTGAACTGCTGCAACTTTTATAAAAAGTGCATGATTTAGGAAAGAACGGTACCTTCGGCTTGATCAGAGTTCGCGGAAAATAGGTGCGGGTACTTGGATCGCATATCCACCTTAGCTTCCCAAGTTGCACCCTCAACAGATTGGTTTCGCCACAACACCTTGACCAAGGGGACTTCTTTGTTCCTTAGTATTCGGACACTGAAATCAAGAATCTCAAAAGGAATCTCATCAAAAGAAAGATTTTCTTGAATGTCAGCGCTCACAGAGGAATCCACTACCACAGCATCACTAATATGCTT
>NW_025874460.1:0-3571 GCF_002878395.1 Capsicum annuum | reverse complement strand
AGCTTCTTAATACACTGTGGAATCGTGGGATCAGCTCTTGGGCTTCTCGATGTACTATTGAATTATGGGATTATCTCTATGGCTTCTCAATGCACTGTGGGATCGACTGTTTGGCTTCTCATCGTGGGAACAACTTTTGGGCTTCTCGATACACTGTGGAATCGTGGGATCAGCTCTTGGGCTTTTTGATGCACTATGGAATCGTGGGATTAGCTCTTGGTCGTCTTGATGCATTGTGGAATCGTGGGATCATCTCTCGGGCTTCTTGATGTACTGTGGAATCGTGGGATCAGCTCTTGGGCTGTTCGTGATGGAGTAATATGTACCTATTAGTCCTTCTACTTTTAGCCCAACTAGATAAAAATGGTAGCATGGATGTATGTGTATGTATAAAAGATTGAACAAGGTAGTGAAAAAAATCATGACAATAAAAATAATAGAAGATAACAAAGAGTATTTGTTGTATTGTTGGATCAACTGTTGGGCTTGTCATCATGGGTTTGGATTGGCCGTTGGTCCTCTCGTGATGGAGTAATTCTTGTCATCTATACCTATTAATCCTGTAGTTAAAGAAAAATTGTGAGTTTGTAAAAAAGGTAGGTTGATTTATGCTTCTACCTTGACGGAAGTATCTTCTTCTTGAGGTCTTCATCTTGTTAATAAGTCTCATCTAGGCCTTCTCTTGGGTTGACAGAAAGTGAATGCATATTTTAAAAGAAAGATCATGTTCACAGAAAGTTGTCTTTTGAAGGTAATAAGTAAAATCTGTTAGAATAAACAAGAAATTTTGTTGAATCATTGATTGTGACATGTTTCGAGATGATACAACATCTTATATGTCCTTGTTCTCTTGTTAAGAAACTTTTTAACGATTACTCAAAATATTTCTATCCTAGTATAGAGCTTTCTTGTTAAAAGAATTTCGAAGTCTGCTCATAGGAATGTTTTGAGGTCATCTAAAAAATTCTGCCCAATTCATATTCTATGCTGATGTCATGCCCATATCGAATTTTTGAGGGCCCCTCAAAAATTATGCCCCAGTTACAATAGTCATAGAGAGGGGAAGAGAGTATTTTATTATGAAGAGTCTGAACTCTACAGAAGCACCTACGTATCCCTCGTATATAGGAATCAGGTCAACTGTAGTTCCAATTACAATTCAAGGGGCGTGAGATAAAAATTAAACATAGTATGTTTTAACAGCGTCTAAATTGATAAGCTAGGACCAAACTATGCCATCTATTTCCGCAAGTATGAGTGATCCTCTTGTCAAGACTCGATGAACTACGTAAGGTCCTATGTTTTAACAGCATCTGAATTGATGGGCTAGGACCAAACTATACCATCCATTTCCGCAAGTATGAGTGCTCCTCCTGTCAAGACTCGATGAACTACGTAAGGGCCTTGCCAGTTGGGCGAGAATTTGCCCTTTGCCTCATCTTGATACGGAATGATTCACTTCAGAACCAGCTGTCCAGGTGTGAAGTGTCTTGCCCTAACCTTTTTGTTGAAATATTTGTCCATTCTATTCTGATAGAGTTGACCATGACAAACTACATTTATCCATCTTCCATCAATGAATGCAAGTTTCTCAAACCTGCTTTGTATCCATTCAGCGTCACTCAATTCTACTTTTTGAATGATTCTCAAAGATGGTATTTCTACCTCAACTGGTACCACTATTTCATTGCTATAAACCAGAAAATAAGGTGTGGTACTTTTGGATGTTTTGATTTTGGTACGATACCCCAATAACGAAAAGGGTAACTTTTCAAGCCAATGTTGACTATTGTTAATCATCTTGCGCAGGATCCTCTTGATGTTCTTGTTTACGGCTTCTACCGCTCCATTCAGTTATGGCCTATATGATGTGGAGTTTCGATGCTTGATCTTAAACCTCTCACAAGTTGTTTTCATCAGATAACTGTTGAGGTTAGAGCCATTGTCTATAATAATAGACTCGGGAAATCCAAACTGACAAATGACGTTATCTCGAACAAAGTCATCCACGACCTTCTTTGTGATTATTTTGTGGAACATGACATCCATCCATTTAGTGAAGTAATCAATTGCGACAAGGATGAACCTATGACCATTAGATGTGGCCAGCTCAATAGGCCCAATAATATCCATGACTCATGCTGCGAAGGGACAAGGTGAGTTGGTCACATAGAGCTAGTTGGGAGGAACTCAAATCATGTAAATATGAGGTTGACACTAGTGGCATTGCATGTAATGGATGCAATTACTTTCCATGGTCAGTCAAAAGTAACCCAATCGCAATATCCTCTTTGCCAACATGAAGTTATTCATATGTGGGCCTCATGTACCTCTTCAATTTGTCTGGATGTCTCTTCGTCTTTGACACATCTTAGTAACCCCAAGTCGGGAGTCCTCCATCCATTTAGAAAAAATTGATTGGCTAGCCTCTGAACGGTGCATTTTTGGACATTTGTCATAATCTTAAGATAATCTCCACTTTTTAAATACCCTTGTATGTTTGTATACCATGGTTTTCCATCCAATTCCTCTTAAACATAGAAGCAATGTGCAGGCTGCTCGTGCATATGGATGGGAACAATATTGATATAGTTCTTGTCTAGATGTTGGATCATGGAAGACAAAGTGACCAGTGCGTCTGCAAACTCGTTCTAGATCCTTCGGACATGTTTGAACTCTATCTGATGGAACTTCTTGCATATTTCTTGTACACACTCCATATAAAGTAGGAGCTTCGCGTTCTTGACAGCCCATTTACTACGTACCTAATGAATCAATAAGTCTGAATCTCCAATACCAGTATTTCTTGGACATTCAAGTCGATAGCCAAGCGAAACCCCAAGATACAAGCTTCATATTCGGCCATATTTTTAGTGCAAGGAAATCTGAGTTTGGCTGAAATGGGATAATGTTGACCAGTCTAGAAGATCACAACAGTCCCAATACCAACTCCTTTAAAATTTATAGCTCTATAAAAGAATAGTCTCTAACCATTATATTCTTTGGAGATGTCCTCTCCAACGAATGCCACCTCCTTATCAAGAAAGTAAGTCTTCAGTGGTTGGTACTCGTCGTCGAAAGGATTTTTGGCCAAATGATCTGGTAGTGCTTGTGCTTTTGCCCCCTTCTGTGTGACATAGACTATGTCAAATTCACTCAACAATATCTATCATTTGGCCAACTTTCCAGTAGGCATTGGTTTATGGAGTTTGTACTTAAATGGGTCCATTTTAGAGATGAGGTAAGTGGTATGTGCTGAGAGATAATTCCTTAGAATTTGAGCTACCCAAGTCAAAGCACAATAGGTGTGCTCTAGTAGAGAATACCGATCCTCATACGAGGTGAACTTCTTTCTCATGTAGTAGATTGCCTGTTCTTTGTTTCATGTCTCATCATGCTGCCCCAAGATACACCTGAAGGCGTTGTCCACCATAGACAGGTACAATAGTGATGGCCTACAAGGTTTAGGAGGAACCAAAATAGAAGGGTTTGACAGATAATCCTTGATCTTGTCAAATACCTGTTGACACTCTGTTGTCCATTCTATAGCAGCATCTTTCTTTAACAGTTT
>NW_025874459.1:0-1337 GCF_002878395.1 Capsicum annuum | reverse complement strand
ACACAAATAACATACATTCAACACATCATAGTTCACTTCTAAGGTTCTTTCCTTTAAGATCTTGATATATGCAATTCGACCCATAATTAGACATTTCACCCTTAGTGTGGCCTAATTGCCTTACCATTTCCCTCAAGCATCATAGTAAACACGTAGCATGCAAGTATGGTATGAACTCATCACTTCGATCACAAGGGGTCATACGACCCATTCTTCTTCTACTGGGCATTTCTACAATTACCTTGCATGCACCATTTAGTCATAGGTCAGTATGAACAATTACATGTGCTACAACACCATCATTCATATTAATTCCACCAACTAAATCCTTCGTCCGCACTTACAACCATATCATAAGCCTTCCACACAACATCCTCATTTTAGACAATAACATGGAGTTCATGTTGAACATATACATAGAAATTAGTTTAGTCATTTAGAACTTATTATATTCTAAGAACGTAAATTTATAGCCTCTTAGACAATTCCACAAACACCTTACATGAACTTTTAGGCATTGGTGAATTCGTCAAATTCTCATGTTTTCCGCCACCCCATATATCTCATCCAACACACATAATCATCACATGCATGTATTAACCAACATACACCATCACCACACACATATATATATAAACCAACATGCTTAATCATCACATGTATATATATATATATATATCAAGTAACATACATAATCCTCATATATAGCTCAACCATCAAATATCAATCAACATATATATATATATATACACATCATCAAAGTCTAGAAAATATATAGAAATATATATATATATAACTTGAACTTTCAAAAAGGGATTCGTGGACTCTATGGACGAAAGGAGTCCATAGATAAACACTTGCATACCTTAGATTTTGTGGCCGGAAGAGATTGACGGAAGGAATTCTTGAATCAAAGCCTCCAATTAATTTCCCCCAATTCAAAACCCTAACCCTAACTTGATATATATATATACATATAAGAGAAATGAGAGGAAAATAATACAAGTTCTCAGCTGAATGGGGTATTTATAGAGGTTTAAAAGAGTGGTGAAAGACCAAAATGCCCCTAAGAAACAAATAAAACCCGAATCTGTCCTTCAGTGATCTATCCGATAGGCTGAAGTAAATTGGCCATAACTTTTTACTCCGATATCCAAATTGGATGAAACTAATTTTATTCGAAAGAAGACTCTCAGGGCTTTCTGTTGATATATAGACGGTCACACAGTTCATTATGTACAAGGAGTTATGATCATTTGAAGTTGACCAATAAAACTCCTGGCTGCAGTATTTTTTTTCCTGCACATTTTACTGTTCACAGTTTGATCAGAATGGTC